>NC_058082.1:575213400-575513400 GCF_014858855.1 Bufo gargarizans
TTTAGTGGTTCCTGCTATATCAGAGCTCTTTGAAATCTATCCCAAAAAGGGTATATAATATTGAAGGTGCACATAGGGTCATTCAGAGTAACTTCACACACACCCGCTACTGTGTATTTCCAAGTCTAATTCTGTCACTAAATCCATACCGGTGACCCAGCGCCTAAATACTAGGCCTCAAATTTAATTCCCTCTAAATCTCTCGTTACCCACCGCTGTACTGTTGTTGCTGGGCAAGATATTTAGTGTCCGTCAAAGCACATTTTTTGTTCTGGGTTGAAGTACAATTCCCAATTTAGCAATTTCATAATTTAGTGGTTTCCTGCTATATCAGAGCTATTTGAAATCTATCCCTAAAAGGGTATATAATATTGAAGGTGCACATAGGGTCATTCAGAATAACTTCACACACACCCGCTACTGTGTATTTCCAAGTCTAATTCTGTCACTAAATCCATACCGGTGACCCAGCGCCTAAATACTAGGCCTCAAATTTAAATCCCTCTAAATCTCTCGTTACCCACCGCTGTACTGTTGTTGCTGGGCAAGATATTTAGTGTCCGTCAAAGCACATTTTTTGTTCTGGGTTGAAGTACAATTCCCAATTTAGCAATTTCATAATTTAGTGGTTTCTGCTATATCAGAGCTATTTGAAATCTATCCCTAAAAGGGTATATAATATTGAAGGTGCACATAGGGTCATTCAGAATAACTTCACACACACCGCTTCTGTGCATTTCCAAGTCTAATTCTGTCACTAAATCCATACCGGTGACCCAGCGCCTAAATACTAGGCCTCAAATTTAAATCCCTCTAAATCTCTCGTTACCCACCGCTGTACTGTTGTTGCTGGGCAAGATATTTAGTGTCCGTCAAAGCACATTTTTTGTTCTGGGTTGAAGTACAATTCCCAATTTAGCAATTTCATAATTTAGTGGTTTCTGCTATATCAGAGCTATTTGAAATCTATCCCTAAAAGGGTATATAATATTGAAGGTGCACATAGGGTCATTCAGAATAACTTCACACACACGCTTCTGTGCATTTCCAAGTCTAATTCTGTCACTAAATCCATACCGGTGACCCAGCGCCTAAATACTAGGCCTCAAATTTAAATCCCTCTAAATCTCTCGTTACCCACCACTGTACTGTTGTTGCTGGGCAAGATATTTAGTGTCCGTCAAAGCACATTTTTTGTTCTGGGTTGAAGTACAATTCCCAATTTAGCAATTTCATAATTTAGTGGTTTCTGCTATATCAGAGCTATTTGAAATCTATCCCTAAAAGGGTATATAATATTGAAGGTGCACATAGGGTCATTCAGAATAACTTCACACACACGCTTCTGTGCATTTCCAAGTCTAATTCTGTCACTAAATCCATACCGGTGACCCAGCGCCTAAATACTAGGCCTCAAATTTAAATCCCTCTAAATCTCTCGTTACCCACCGCTGTACTGTTGTTGCTGGGCAAGATATTTAGTGTCCGTCAAAGCACATTTTTGTTCTGGGTTGAAGTACAATTCCCAATTTAGCAATTTCATAATTTAGTGGTTTCTGCTATATCAGAGCTATTTGAAATCTATCCCTAAAAGGGTATATAATATTGAAGGTGCACATAGGGTCATTCAGAATAACTTCACACACACCGCTACTGTGCATTTCCAAGTCTAATTCTGTCACTAAATCCATACCGGTGACCCAGCGCCTAAATACTAGGCCTCAAATTTAATTCCCTCTAAATCTCTCGTTACCCACCGCTGTACTGTTGTTGCTGGGCAAGATATTTAGTGTCCGTCAAAGCACATTTTTTGTTCTGGGTTGAAGTACAATTCCCAATTTAGCAATTTCATAATTTAGTGGTTTCTGCTATATCAGAGCTATTTGAAATCTATCCCTAAAAGGGTATATAATATTGAAGGTGCACATAGGGTCATTCAGAATAACTTCACACACACCCGCTACTGTGTATTTCCAAGTCTAATTCTGTCACTAAACCCATACCTGTCACCCAGCGCCTAAATACTAGGCCTCAAATTTAAATCCCTCTAAATCTCTCGTTACCCACCGCTGTACTGTTGTTGCTGGGCAAGATATTTAGTGTCCGTCAAAGCACATTTTTTGTTCTGGGTTGAAGTACAATTCCCAATTTAGCAATTTCATAATTTAGTGGTTTCTGCTATATCAGAGCTATTTGAAATCTATCCCTAAAAGGGTATATAATATTGAAGGTGCACATAGGGTCATTCAGAATAACTTCACACACACGCTTCTGTGCATTTCCAAGTCTAATTCTGTCACTAAATCCATACCGGTCACCCAGCGCCTAAATACTAGGCCTCAAATTTATATCCCGCTGAATTTGAATACAATACATTGGGCCAAATAATATATTTGTTGTTGTGGTGAACCATAACAATGAGAAAAACATCTAGTAAGGGACGCGGACGTGGACATGGTCGTGGTGGTGTTAGTGGACCCTCTGGTGCTGGGAGAGGACGTGGCCGTTCTGCCACATCCACACGTCCTAGTGTACCAACTACCTCAGGTCCCAGTAGCCGCCAGAATTTACAGCGATATATGGTGGGGCCCAATGCCGTTCTAAGGATGGTAAGGCCTGAGCAGGTACAGGCATTAGTCAATTGGGTGGCCGACAGTGGATCCAGCACGTTCACATTATCTCCCACCCAGTCTTCTGCAGAAAGCGCACAGATGGCGCCTGAAAACCAACCCCATCAGTCTGTCACATCACCCCCATGCATACCAGGGAAACTGTCTCAGCCTCAAGTTATGCAGCAGTCTCTTATGCTGTTTGAAGACTCCGCTGGCAGGGTTTCCCAAGGGCATCCACCTAGCCCTTCCCCAGCGGTGAAAGACATAGAATGCACTGACGCACAACCACTTATGTTTCCTGATGATGAGGACATGGGAATACCACCTCAGCATGTCTCTGATGATGACGAAACACAGGTGCCAACTGCTGCGTCTTTCTGCAGTGTGCAGACTGAACAGGAGGTCAGGGATCAAGACTGGGTGGAAGACGATGCAGGGGACGATGAGGTCCTAGACCCCACATGGAATGAAGGTCGTGCCACTGACTTTCACAGTTCGGAGGAAGAGGCAGTGGTGAGACCGAGCCAACAGCGTAGCAAAAGAGGGAGCAGTGGGCAAAAGCAGAACACCCGCCGCCAAGAGACTCCGCCTGCTACTGACCGCCGCCATCTGGGACCGAGCACCCCAAAGGCAGCTTCAAGGAGTTCCCTGGCATGGCACTTCTTCAAACAATGTGCTGACGACAAGACCCGAGTGGTTTGCACGCTGTGCCATCAGAGCCTGAAGCGAGGCATTAACGTTCTGAACCTGAGCACAACCTGCATGACCAGGCACCTGCATGCAAAGCATGAACTGCAGTGGAGTAAACACCTTAAAACCAAGGAAGTCACTCAGGCTCCCCCTGCTACCTCTTCTGCTGCTGCCGCCTCGGCCTATTCTGCTGCTGCCGCCTCGGCCTCTTCCTCCGCCTCTGGAGGAACGTTGGCACCTGCCGCCCAGCAAACAGGGGATGTACCACCAACACCACCACCACCACCTCCGTCACCAAGCGTCTCAACCATGTCACACGCCAGCGTTCAGCTCTCCATCTCACAAACATTTGATAGAAAGCGTAAATTCCCACCTAGCCACCCTCGATCCCTGGCCCTGAATGCCAGCATTTCTAAACTACTGGCCTATGAAATGCTGTCATTTAGGCTGGTGGACACAGACAGCTTCAAACAGCTCATGTCGCTTGCTGTCCCACAGTATGTTGTTCCCAGCCGGCACTACTTCTCCAAGAGAGCCGTGCCTTCCCTGCACAACCAAGTATCCGATAAAATCAAGTGTGCACTGCGCAACGCCATCTGTAGCAAGGTCCACCTAACCACAGATACGTGGACCAGTAAGCACGGCCAGGGACGCTATATCTCCCTAACTGCACACTGGGTAAATGTAGTGGCAGCTGGGCCCCAGGCGGAGAGCTGTTTGGCGCACGTCCTGCCGCCGCCAAGGATCGCAGGGCAACATTCTTTGCCTCCTGTTGCCACCTCCTCCTTCTCGGCTTCCTCCTCCTCTTCTTCCACCTGCTCATCCAGTCAGCCACACACCTTCACCACCAACTTCAGCACAGCCCGGGGTAAACGTCAGCAGGCCATTCTGAAACTCATATGTTTGGGGGACAGGCCCCACACCGCACAGGAGTTGTGGCGGGGTATTGAACAACAGACCGACGAGTGGTTGCTGCCGGTGAGCCTCAAGCCCGGCCTGGTGGTGTGTGATAATGGGCGAAATCTCGTTGCAGCTCTGGGACTAGCCAATTTGACGCACATCCCTTGCTTGGCGCATGTGCTGAATTTGGTGGTGCAGAAGTTCATTCACAACTACCCCGACATGTCAGAGCTGCTGCATAAAGTGCGGGCCGTCTGTTCGCGCTTCCGGCGTTCACATCCTGCCGCTGCTCGCCTGTCTGCGCTACAGCGTAACTTCGGCCTTCCCGCTCACCGCCTCATATGCGACGTGCCCACCAGGTGGAACTCCACCTTGCACATGCTGGACAGACTGTGCGAGCAGCAGCAGGCCATAGTGGAGTTTCAGCTGCAGCACGCACGGGTCAGTCGCACTACAGAACAGCACCACTTCACCACCAATGACTGGGCCTCCATGCGAGACCTGTGTGCCCTGTTGCGCTGTTTCGAGTACTCCACCAACATGGCCAGTGGCGATGACACCGTTATCAGCGTTACAATACCACTTCTATGTCTCCTTGAGAAAACACTTAGGGCGATGATGGAACAGGAGGTGGCCCAGGAGGAGGAGGAGGATGAGGAAGAGGGGTCATTTTTAGCACTTTCAGGCCAGTCTCTTCGAAGTGACTCAGAGGGAGGTTTTTTGCAACAGCAGAGGCCAGGTACAAATGTGGCCAGCCAGGGCCCACTACTGGAGGACGAGGAGGACGAGGATGAGGAGGAGGTGGAGGAGGATGAGGATGAAGCATGGTCACAGCGGGGTGGCACCCAACGCAGCTCGGGTCCATCACTGGTGCGTGGCTGGGGGGAAAGGCAGGACGATGACGATACGCCTCCCACAGAGGACAGCTTGTCCTTACCCCTGGGCAGCCTGGCACACATGAGCGACTACATGCTGCAGTGCCTGCGCAACGACAGCAGAGTTGCCCACATTTTAACCTGTGCGGACTACTGGGTTGCCACCCTGCTGGATCCACGCTACAAAGACAATGTGCCCACCTTACTTCCTGCACTGGAGCGTGATAGGAAGATGCGCGAGTACAAGCGCACGTTGGTAGACGCGCTACTGAGAGCATTCCCAAATGTCACAGGGGAACAAGTGGAAGCCCAAGGCCAAGGCAGAGGAGGAGCAAGAGGTCGCCAAGGCAGCTGTGTCACGGCCAGCTCCTCTGAGGGCAGGGTTAGCATGGCAGAGATGTGGAAAACTTTTGTCAACACGCCACAGCTAACTGCACCACCACCTGATACGCAACGTGTTAGCAGGAGGCAACATTTCACTAACATGGTGGAACAGTACGTGTGCACACCCCTCCACGTACTGACTGATGGTTCGGCCCCATTCAACTTCTGGGTCTCTAAATTGTCCACGTGGCCAGAGCTAGCCTTTTATGCCTTGGAGGTGCTGGCCTGCCCGGCAGCCAGCGTTTTGTCTGAACGTGTATTCAGCACGGCAGGGGGCGTCATTACAGACAAACGCAGCCGCCTGTCTACAGCCAATGTGGACAAGCTGACGTTCATAAAAATGAACCAGGCATGGATCCCACAGGACCTGTCCGTCCCTTGTCCAGATTAGACATTAACTACCTCCCCATAACCATATATTATTGGACTCCAGGGCACTTCCTCATTCAATCCTATTTTTATTTTCATTTTACCATTATATTGCGATGCTACCCAAAGTTGAATGAACCTCTCCTCTGCCTGTGTGCTAGGCCTAAATATATGCCAATGGACTGTTGCAGTGGTGGCTGACATGAAGCCTGATTCTCTGCTATGACATGCAGACTAATTCTCTGCTGACATGAAGCCAGATTGTCTGTTACGGGACCTCTCTCCTCTGCCTGGGTGCTGGGCCTAAATTTATGACCATGGACTGTTGCAGTGGTGGCTGACGTGAAGCCTGATTCTCTGCTATGACATGCAGACTGATTCTCTGCTGACATGAAGCCAGATCGTCTGTTACGGGACCTCTCTGCTCTGCCTGTGTGCTAGGCCTAAATATATGCCAATGGACTGTTGCAGTGGTGGGTGACGTGAAGCCTCATTCTCTGCTATGACATGCAGACTGATTCTCTGCTGACATGAAGCCAGATTGTCTGTTACGGGACCTCTCTGCTCTGCCTGTGTGCTAGGCCTAAATATATGCCAATGGACTGTTGCAGTGGTGGGTGACGTGAAGCCTCATTCTCTGCTATGACATGCAGACTGATTCTCTGCTGACATGAAGCCAGATCCTCTGTTACGGGAGCTCTCTCCTCTGCCTGGGTGCTGGGCCTAAATTTATGACAATTGACTGTTGCAGTGGTGGGTGACGTGAAGCCTGATTCTCTGCTATGATATGAAGACTGATTCTCTGCTGACATGAAGCCAGATTGTCTGTTACGGGACCTTTCTCCTCTGCCTGGGTTCTGGGCCTAAATTTATGAAAATTGACTCTTACAGTGGTGGGTGACGTGAAGCCTGATTCTAGGCTATGATATGAAGACTGATTCTCTGCTGACATGAAGCCAGATTGTCTGTTACGGGACCTTTCTCCTCTGCCTGGGTTCTGGGCCTAAATTTATGAAAATTGACTCTTACAGTGGTGGGTGACGTGAAGCCTGATTCTCTGCTATGATATGAAGACTGATTCTCTGCTGACATGAAGCCAGATTGTCTGTTACGGGACCTCTCTCCTCTGCCTGGGTGCTGGGCCTAAATTTATGACAATGGACTGTTGCAGTGGTGGCTGACGTGAAGCCTGATTCTCTGCTATGACATGCAGACTGATTCTCTGCTGTCATGAAGCCAGATTGTCTGTTACGGGACCTCTCTGCTCTGCCTGTGTGCTAGGCCTAAATATATGCCAATGGACTGTTGCAGTGGTGGCTGACGTGAAGCCTCATTCTCTGCTATGACATGCAGACTAATTCTCTGCTGACATGAAGACAGATTCTCTGTTACGGGACCTCTCTCCTCTGCCTGGGTGCTGGGCCTAAATTTATGACAATGGACTGTTGCAGTGGTGGCTGACGTGAAGCCTGATTCTCTGCTATGACATGCAGACTAATTCTCTGCTGACATGAAGCCAGATTGTCTGTTACGGGACCTCTCTCCTCTGCCTGGGTGCTGGGCCTAAATATATGCCAATGGACTGTTGCAGTGGTGGCTGACGTGAAGCCTCATTCTCTGCTATGACATGCAGACTAATTCTCTGCTGTCATGAAGCCAGATTGTCTGTTACGGGACCTCTCTGCTCTGCCTGTGTGCTAGGCCTAAATATATGCCAATGGACTGTTGCAGTGGTGGGTGACGTGAAGCCTCATTCTCTGCTATGACATGCAGACTGATTCTCTGCTGACATGAAGCCAGATTGTCTGTTACGGGACCTCTCTGCTCTGCCTGTGTGCTAGGCCTAAATATATGCCAATGGACTGTTGCAGTGGTGGGTGACGTGAAGCCTCATTCTCTGCTATGACATGCAGACTGATTCTCTGCTGACATGAAGCCAGATTCTCTGTTACGGGACCTCTCTCCTCTGCCTGTGTGTGTGCTGGGCCTAAATATATGCCAATGGACTGTTGCAGTGGTGGCTGACGTGAAGCCTCATTCTCTGCTATGACATGCAGACTAATTCTCTGCTGACATGAAGACAGATTCTCTGTTACGGGACCTCCCTCCTCTGCCTGGGTGCTGGGCCTAAATATATGCCAATGGACTGTTGCAGTGGTGGCTGACGTGAAGCCTCATTCTCTGCTATGACATGCAGACTGATTCTCTGCTGACATGAAGCCAGATTCTCTGTTACGGGACCTCTCTCCTCTGCCTGTGTGTGTGCTGGGCCTAAATATATGCCAATGGACTGTTGCAGTGGTGGCTGACGTGAAGCCTCATTCTCTGCTATGACATGCAGACTGATTCTCTGCTGACATGAAGCCAGATTGTCTGTTACGGGACCTCTCTGCTCTGCCTGTGTGCTAGGCCTAAATATATGCCAATGGACTGTTGCAGTGGTGGGTGACGTGAAGCCTCATTCTCTGCTATGACATGCAGACTGATTCTCTGCTGACATGAAGCCAGATTCTCTGTTACGGGACCTCTCTCCTCTGCCTGTGTGTGTGCTGGGCCTAAATATATGCCAATGGACTGTTGCAGTGGTGGCTGACGTGAAGCCTCATTCTCTGCTATGACATGCAGACTAATTCTCTGCTGACATGAAGACAGATTCTCTGTTACGGGACCTCCCTCCTCTGCCTGGGTGCTGGGCCTAAATATATGCCAATGGACTGTTGCAGTGGTGGCTGACGTGAAGCCTCATTCTCTGCTATGACATGCAGACTGATTCTCTGCTGACATGAAGCCAGATTCTCTGTTACGGGACCTCTCTCCTCTGCCTGTGTGTGTGCTGGGCCTAAATATATGCCAATGGACTGTTGCAGTGGTGGCTGACGTGAAGCCTCATTCTCTGCTATGACATGCAGACTAATTCTCTGCTGACATGAAGACAGATTCTCTGTTACGGGACCTCCCTCCTCTGCCTGGGTGCTGGGCCTAAATATATGCCAATGGACTGTTGCAGTGGTGGCTGACGTGAAGCCTCATTCTCTGCTATGACATGCAGACTGATTCTCTGCTGACATGAAGCCAGATTCTCTGTTACGGGACCTCTCTCCTCTGCCTGTGTGTGTGCTGGGCCTAAATATATGCCAATGGACTGTTGCAGTGGTGGCTGACGTGAAGCCTCATTCTCTGCTATGACATGCAGACTGATTCTCTGCTGACATGAAGCCAGATTCTCTGTTACGGGACCTCTCTCCTCTGCCTGTGTGTGTGCTGGGCCTAAATATATGCCAATGGACTGTTGCAGTGGTGGCTGACGTGAAGCCTCATTCTCTGCTATGACATGCAGACTAATTCTCTGCTGACATGAAGACAGATTCTCTGTTACGGGACCTCCCTCCTCTGCCTGGGTGCTGGGCCTAAATATATGCCAATGGACTGTTGCAGTGGTGGCTGACGTGAAGCCTCATTCTCTGCTATGACATGCAGACTAATTCTCTGCTGACATGAAGACAGATTCTCTGTTACGGGACCTCTCTCCTCTGCCTGGGTGCCGGGGCCTAAATATCTGAGAATGGACTGTTCCAGTGGTGGGTGACGGGAAGCCAGATTCTCTGCTATGGAACCTCTCTCCAATTGATTTTGGTTAATTTTTATTTATTTAATTTTTATTTTAATTAATTTCCCTATCCACATTTGTTTGCAGGGGATTTACCTACATGTTGCTGCCTTTTGCAGCCCTCTAGCTCTTTCCTGGGCTGTTTTACAGCCTTTTTAGTGCCGAAAAGTTCGGGTCCCCATTGACTTCAATGGGGTTCGGGTTCGGGACGAAGTTCGGATCGGGTTCGGATCCCGAACCCGAACATTTCCGGGATGTTCGGCCGAACTTCTCGAACCCGAACATCCAGGTGTTCGCTCAACTCTAATTATGGGTCATCCCGCCTTCCCAGAGTTCCTTGCCCCATGTCCTCACACGTATAGGTGCCTCTTTAGCTGCCATTTTAGGAAAAATTGTGATTCGTTATCACGAAGCTTGAGGAAATTTTGAATTGAATTTTTCCACTTTATCAGCTTCGATTCGCTCATCTCTAGTTATAGCCATTAATGCAGAAACTGGAACAATTCACTTATCTGAAAAAAAGCTATTAGAAGTAAAATGTAACCTGTATTAATAACGATGCTGTTATTACAATAATAAATGAGAACAATCTTGCATTTAAAATAATGGAAGTATAGTTTGTATTGTTAATCCCGCTGAGGTACATTCCATCCTTCGTTACATTGTGACTGTTATGCTGAAGATGCTATGATGTTTTCTATGAAACTTTACCAGATGGGTCTTCTGTTCTAATGATCTCTATGAATAATAAGTAGGGATGAGCGAACCCGAACTGTATAGTTCGGGTTTGTACCGAATTTTGGGGTGTCCATGACACGGACCCGAACCCGGACATTTTCGTAAAAGTCCGGGTTCGGGTTCGGTGTTCGTCGCTTTCTTGGCGCTTTTTGAAAGGCTGCAAAGCAGCCAATCAACAAGCGTCATACTACTTGCCCCAAGAGGCCGTCACAGCCATGCCTACTATTAGCATGGCTGTGATTGGCCAGAGCACCATGTGACCCAGCCTCTATTTAAGCTGGAGTCACATAGCGCCGCCCGTCACTCTGCTCTGATTAGCGTAGGGAGAGGTTGCGGATGCGACAGTAGGGCGAGATTAGGCAGTGATTAACTCCTCCAAAAGACTTCATTCAGAGATCGATCTGGAGCTGTGGATGATTGAACTGCTGCTATTGAATTGCTCACTGTTTTTAGGCTGCCCAGAGCGTTTTTCAGTCACTTTTTTCTGGGGTGATCGGCGGCCATTTTGTGTCTTGTGGTGTGCCAGCACAAGCTGCCACCAAGTGCATTTAACCCTCAATAGTGTGGTTGTTTTTTGGCTAAATCCTACATCAGGGTCAAACTGTCACACCAAGTGCATTTAACCATCAATAGTCTGGTTATTTTTTGGCCATATACTACATCAGGGGCAAGCTGTCACCAAGTGCATTTAACCCTCAATGGTGTGGTTGTTTTTTGGCTAAATCCTACATCAGGGTCAAGCTGTCACACCAAGTGCATTTAACCATCAATAGTCTGGTTATTTTTTGGCCATATACTACATCAGGGGCAAGCTGTCACCAAGTGCATTTAACCCTCAATGGTGTGGTTGTTTTTTGGCTAAATCCTACATCAGGGTCAAGCTGTCACACCAAGTGCATTTAACCATCAATAGTCTGGTTATTTTTTGGCCATATACTACATCAGGGGCAAGCTGAGCCTGTCACCAAGTGCATTTAACCATCAATAGTGTGGTTATTTTTTGGCCATATCCCAGTCTAATTCTGTCAGTAAACGTATACCTGTCACCCAGCGCCTAAATAATAGGCCTCAAACTTATATCCAGCTAAATCTGTCGTTACTGCTGTGGCTGGTCAAGTTATTTAGTGTCCGTCAAAGCACAGTTTTTGTTCTGGGTTGAAATACAATTCCCAATTTAGCAATTTCCTAATTTAGTGGTTTCTGCTGTATCAGAGCTATTTTAAATCTATCCCTAAAAGGGTATATAAGATTCAAGGTGCACATAGGGTCATTCTGAATAACTTCACACACACGCTACTGTGCATTTCCAAGTCTAATTCTGTCAGTAAACCTATACCTGTCACCCAGCGCCTAAATACTAGGCCTCAAATTTATATCCAGCTAAATCTGTCATTACTGCTGTGGCTGGTCAAGTTATTTAGTGTCCGTCAAAGCACAGTTTTTGTTCTGGGTTGAAATACAATTCCCAATTTAGCAATTTCCTAATTTAGTGGTTTCTGCTGTATCAGAGCTATTTTAAATCTATCCCTAAAAGGGTATATAAGATTCAAGGTGCACATAGGGTCATTCTGAATAACTTCACACACACGCTACTGTGCATTTCCAAGTCTAATTTTGTCAGTAAACCTATACCTGTCACCCAGCGCCTAAATACTAGGCCTCAAATTTATATCCAGCTAAATCTGTCGTTACTGCTGTGGCTGGTCAAGTTATTTAGTGTCCGTGAAAGCACAGTTTTTGTTCTGGGTTGAAATACAATTCCCAATTTAGCAATTTCCTTATTTAGTGGTTTCTGCTGTATCAGAGCTATTTTAAATCTATCCCTGAAAGGGTATATAAGATTCAAGGTGCACATAGGGTCATTCTGAATAACTTCACACACACGCTACTGTGCATTTCCAAGTCTAATTCTGTCAGTAAACCTATACCTGTCACCCAGCGCCTAAATACAAGGCCTCAAATTTATATCCAGCTAAATCTGTCATTACTGCTGTGGCTGGTCAAGTTATTTAGTGTCCGTCAAAGCACAGTTTTTGTTCTGGGTTGAAATACAATTCCCAATTTAGCAATTCTCTAAATTAGTGGTTTCTGCTGTATCAGGCCTACTTTAAATTTATCCCTAAAAGGGTATATCAAATTCAAGGTGCACATAGGGTCATTCTAAATAACTTTACACACATGCTACTGTGCATATCCCAGTCTAATTCTGTCTGTAAACGTATACCTGTCACCCAGCGCCTAAATAATAGGCCTCAAATTTATAGTCAGCTAAATCTGTGGTTACTGCTGTGCCTGTATTAGTGTAATACGGTACCTAAATAGATAGCCAGATAGTGTTAGGTGTCTTTAAAAAAAGGCCTGAATTTGAATTCAATACATTGGGCCAAATAATATTTTTGTTGTTGTGGTGAACGATAACAATGAGGAAAACATCTAGTAAAGGACGCGGACGCGGACATGGTCGTGGTGGTGTTAGTGGACCCTCTGGTGCTGGGAGAGGACGTGGCCGTTCTGCCACAGCCACACGTCCTAGTGTACCAACTACCTCAGGTCCCAGTAGCCGCCATAATTTACAGCGATATTTGGTGGGGCCCAATGCCGTTCTAAGGATGGTAAGGCCTGAGCAGGTACAGGCATTAGTCAATTGGGTGGCCGACAGTGGATCCAGCACGTTCACATTATCTCCCACCCAGTCTTCTGCAGAAAGCGCACAGATGGCTCCTGAAAACCAAGCCCATCAGTCTGTCACATCACCCCTATGCATACCAGGGAAACTGTCTGAGCCTCAAGTTATGCAGCAGTCTCTTACGCTGTTTGAAGACTCCGCTGGCAGGGTTTCCAAAGGGCATCCACCCAGCCCTTCCCCAGCGGTGGAAGACATAGAATGCACTAACGCACAACCACATATGTTTCCTGATGATGGGGACATGGGAATACCACCTCAGCATGTCTCTGATGATGACGAAACACAGGTGCCAACTGCTGCGTCTTTCTGCAGTGTGCAGACTGAACAGGAGGTCAGGGATCAAGACTGGGTGGAAGACGATGCAGGGGACGATGAGGTCCTAGACCCCACATGGAATGAAGGTCGTGCCACTGACTTTCACAGTTCGGAGGAAGAGGCAGTGGTGAGACCGAGCCAACAGCGTAGCAAAAGAGGGAGCAGTGGGCAAAAGCAGAACACCCGCCGCCAAGAGACTCCGCCTGCTACTGACCGCTAGTGTTGAGCGCGAATATTCGAATTGCGAATTTTTTTCTCGAATATCGCAATTTCGAGATTTCGCGAATATTTAGAATATCGTTCTATATATTCGCGAAATCGAATATTCGCTTTTTTTTTTTTTTTTTAATTATTATATTTTTTTCTTTCCCACTTCCCTAAAGTTGTTCTTACCTGTCCTTTGGATTCCTGGCTTCCTGGCTGCTCCAGTCAGTGGCGTTTTCAACTTACTGCTATATTCCATATTAGCTAAATTACAATCTAATCTATATGTGTATTTTACGAAATTTCGCAATAGTCGAAATTGCGATGCGAGTAATATAACACGAAATAATCGCATGAAGATTTCAATTTAGCACTGCTATATTCCATATTCTAGTCTAATATGGAATATAGCTGTGCTAAGTTACCACTGCTATATTCCATACTAGGCTAGAATATGGAATATAGCAGTGCTAAGTTGAAATCTTCATGCGATTATTTCGTGTTATATTACTCGCATCGCAATTTCGACTTTTGCAAATGTTCTTAATATTGCTCTAACTTCGTCTTTTAGAATATTACGAATAGTTAGAGCAATATTACGAAATTTCGTAAAATACACATAGGTTGTATTTAAGCTAATATACTGCTATAGTAATATTTTTTAATAGTGTACATATTTTACAAAACTTAAGTTCAGAAGAGGCAAAAAAAATTTGAGGAAAAAAAAGGGATTATAGCACTATATTAGCTAAATTACAATCTATATGTGTATTTTACGAAATTTCGTAATATTGCTCTAACTTCGTCTTTTAGAATATTCGTAATATTCTAAGAGACGAAGTTAGAGCAATATCACGAAATTTCGTAAAATACACATATTAGCCTAGCCATAGTCAATTAGCATAGGGACGTTGCCTTATACTATCAAGATAAATAATCGCAATATGCGAAAAATAAATCGCATATTATTCGCGATAATTGGAATAATTACGAATATTCGATTTCGACGAATATAACACGAATATTCATTCGAATATTCGCGAAATATCGCGAAATCGAATATGGCACCTCCCGCTCATCACTACTGACCGCCGCCATCTGGGACCGAGCACCCCAAAGGCAGCTTCAAGGAGTTCCCTGGCATGGCACTTCTTCAAACAATGTGCTGACGACAAGACCCGAGTGGTTTGCACGCTGTGCCATCAGAGCCTGAAGAGAGGCATTAACGTTCTGAACCTTAGCACAACCTGCATGACCAGGCACCTGCATGCAAAGCATGAACTGCAGTGGAGTAAACACCTTAAAAACAAGGAAGTCACTCAGGCTCCCCCTGCTACCTCTTCTGCTGCTGCCTCGGCCTCTTCTGCTGCTGCCGCCTCGGCTTCTTCTGCTGCGGCCGCCTCGGCCTCTTCCTCTGCCTCTGGAGGAACGTTGGCACCTGCCACCCAGCAAACAGGGGATGTACCACCAACACCACCACCTCCGTCACCAAGCATCTCAACCATGTCACACGGCAGCGTTCAGCTCTCCATCTCACAAACATTTGAGTGAAAGCGTAAATTCCCACCTAGCCACCCTCGATCCCTGGCCCTGAATGCCAGAATTTCTAAACTACTGGCCTATGAAATGCTGTCATTTAGGCTGGTGGACACAGACAGCTTCAAACAGCTCATGTCGCTTGCTGTCCCACAGTATGTTGTTCCTAGCCGGCACTACTTCTCCAAGAGAGCCGTGCCTTCCCTGCACAACCAAGTATCCGATAAAATCAAGTGTGCACTGCCCAACGCCATCTGTGGCAAGGTCCACCTAACCACAGATACGTGGACATGTAAGCACGGCCATGGACGCTATATCTCCCTAACTGCACACTGGGTAAATGTAGTGGCAGCTGGGGCCCAGGCGGAGAGCTGTTTGGCGCACGTCCTTCCGCCGCCAAGGATCGCAGGGCAACATTCTTTGCCTCCTGTTGCCACCTCCTCCTTCTCGGCTTCCTCCTCCTCTTCTTCCACCTACTCATCCAGTCAGCCACACACCTTCACCACCAACTTCAGCACAGCCCGGGGTAAACGTCAGCAGGCCATTCTGTAACTCATATGTTTGGTGGACAGGCCCCACACCGCACAGGAGTTGTGGCGGGGTATAGAACAACAGACCGACGAGTGGTTGCTGCCGGTGAGCCTCAAGCCCGGCCTGGTGGTGTGCGATAATGGGCGAAATCTCGTTGCAGCTCTGGGACTAGCCGGTTTGACGCACATCCCTTGCTTGGCGCATGTGCTGAATTTGGTGGTGCAGAAGTTCATTCACAACTACTCCGACATGTCAGAGCTGCTGCATAAAGTGCGGGCCGTCTGTTCGCGCTTCCGGCGTTCACATCCTGCCGCTGCTCGCCTGTGTGCGCTACAGCGTAACTTCGGCCTTCCCGCTCACCGCCTCATATGCGACGTGCCCACCAGGTGGAACTCCACCTTGCACATGCTGGACAGACTGTGCGAGCAGCAGCAGGCCATAGTGGAGTTTCAGCTGCAGCACGCACGGGTCAGTCGCACTACGGAACAGCACCACTTCACCACCAATGACTGGGCCTCCATGCGAGACCTGTGTGCCCTGTTGCGCTGTTTCGAGTACTCCACCAAAATGGCCAGTGGCGATGACGCCGTTATCAGCGTTACAATACCACTTCTTGAGAAAACACTTAGGGCGATGATGGAAGAGGAGGTGGCCCAGGAGGAGGAGGAGGAGGAAGAGGGGTCATTTTTAGCACTTTCAGGACAGTCTCTTCGAAGTGACTCAGAGGGAGTTTTTTTGCAACAGCAGAGGCCAGGTACAAATGTGGCCAGCCAGGGCCCACTACTGGAGGACGAGGAGGAGGTGGAGGAGGATGAGGATGAAGCATGGTCACAGCGGGGTGGCACCCAGCGCAGCTCGGGCCCATCACTGGTGCGTGGCTGGGGGTAAAAGGCAGGACGATGGCGATACGCCTCCCACAGAGGACAGCTTGTCCTTACCTCTGGGCAGCCTGGCACACATGAGCGACTACATGCTGCAGTGCCTGCGCAACGACAGCAGAGTTGCCCACATTTTAAAGTGTGCGGACTACTGGGTTGCCACCCTGCTGGATCCACGCTACAAAGACAATGTGCCCACCTTACTTCCTGCACTGGAGCGTGATAGGAAGATGCGCGAGTACAAGCGCACGTTGGTAGACGTGCTACTGAGAGCATTCCCAAATGTCACAGGGGAACAAGTGGAAGCCCAAGGGCAAGGCAGAGGAGGAGCAAGAGGTCGCCAAGGCAGCTGTGTCACGGCCAGCTCTTCTGAGGGCAGGGTTAGCATGGCAGAGATGTGGAAAAGTTTTGTCAACATGCCACAGCTAACTGCACCACCACCTGATACGCAACGTGTTAGCAGGAGGCAACATTTCACTAACATGGTGGAACAGTACGTGTGCACAACCCTCCACGTACTGACTGATGGTTCGGCCCCATTCAACTTCTGGGTCTCTAAATTGTCCACGTGGCCAGAGCTAGCCTTTTATGCCTTGGAGGTGCTGGCCTGCCCGGCGGCCAGCGTTTTGTCTGAACGTGTATTCAGCACGGCAGGAGGCATCATTATAGACAAACGCAGCCGCCTGTCTACAGCCAATGTGGACAAGCTGACGTTCATAAAAATGAACCAGGCATGGATCCCACAGGACCTGTCCATCCCTTGTGCAGATTAGACATTAACTACCTCCCCTTAACCATATATTATTGTACTCCAGGGCACTTCCTCATTCAATCCTCTTTTTATTTTCATTTTACCATTATATTGCGGGGCAACCCAAAGTTGAATGAACATCTCCTCTGTCTGGGTGCCGTGGCCTAAATATATGACAATGGACTGTTCCAATGTTGGGTGACGTGAAGCCTGATTCTCTGCTATGACATGCAGACTGATTCTCTGCTGACATGAAGCCAGATTCTCTGTTACGGGACCTCTCTCCTCTGCCTGGGTGCCTGGGCCTAAATATATGACAATGGACTGTTGCAGTGGTGGCTGACGTGAAGCCTGATTCTCTTCTATGACATGCAGACTGATTCTCTGCTGACATGAAGCCAGATTCTCTGTTACGGGACCTCTCTCCTCTGCCTGGGTGCCTGGGCCTAAATATATGACAATGAACTGTTACAGTGGTGGCTGACGTGAAGCCTGATTCTCTGCTATGACATGCAGACTGATTCTCTGCTGACATGAAGCCAGATTCTCTGTTACGGGACCTCTCTCCTCTACCTAGGTGCCTGGGCCTAAATATATGACAATGGACTGTTGTAGTGGTGGCTGACGTGAAGCCTAATTCTCTTCTATGACATGCAGACTGATTTTCTGCTGACATGAAGCCAGATTCTCTGTTACGGGACCTCTCTCCTCTGCCTGGGTGCCTGGGCCTAAATATATGACAATGGACTGTTACAGTGGTGGCTGACGTGAAGCCTGATTCTCTGCTATGACATGCAGACTGATTCTCTGCTGACATGAAGCCAGATTCTCTGTTACGGGACCTCTCTCCTCTGCCTGGGTGCCGGGGCCTAAATATATGACAATGGACTGTTCCAATGTTGGGTGACGTGAAGCCTGATTCTCTGCTATGACATGCAGACTGATTCTCTGCTGACATGAAGCCAGATTCTCTGTTACGGGACCTCTCTCCTCTGCCTGGGTGCCTGGGCCTAAATATATGCCAATGGACTGTTCCAATGTTGGGTGACGTGAAGCCTGATTCTCTGCTATGACATGCAGACTGATTCTCTGCTGACATGAAGCCAGATTCTCTGTTACGGGACCTCTCTCCTCTGCCTGGGTGCCTGGGCCTAAATATATGACAATGGACTGTTACAGTGGTGACTGACATGAAGCCTGATTCTCTTCTATGACATGCAGACTCATTCTCTGCTGACATGAAGGCAGATTCTCTGTTACGGGACCTCTCTCCTCTGCCTGGGTGCCTGGGCCTAAATATATGACAATGGACTGTTACAGTGGTGGCTGACGTGAAGCCTGATTCTCTTCTATGACATGCAGACTGATTCTCTGCTGACATGAAGCCAGATTCTCTGTTACGGGACCTCTATCCTCTGCCTGGGTGCCTGGGCCTAAATATATGCCAATGGACTGTTCCAATGTTGGGTGACGTGAAGCCTGATTCTCTGCTATGACATGCAGACTGATTCTCTGCTGATATGAAGCCAGATTCTCTGTTACGGGACCTTTCTCCTCTGCCTGGGTGCCTGGGCCTAAATATATGACAATGGACTGTTACAGTGGTGGCTGACGTGAAGCCTGATTCTCTTCTATGACATGCAGACTGATTCTCTGCTGACATGAAACCAGATTCTCTGTTACGGGACCTCTCTCCTCTGCCTGGGTGCCTGGGCCTAAATATATGACAATGGACTGTTACAGTGGTGGCTGACGCAAAGCCTCATTCTCTTCTATGACATGCAGACTGATTCTCTGCTGACATGAAGCCAGATTCTCTGTTACGGGACCTCTCTCTTCTGCCTGCGTGCCTGGGCCTAAATATATGCCAATGGACTGTTCCAATGTTGGGTGACGTGAAGCCTGATTCTCTGCTATGACATGCAGACTGATTCTCTGCTGACATGAAGCCAGATTCTCTGTTACGGGACCTCTCTCCTCTGGCTGGGTGCCTGGGCCTAAATATATGACAATGGACTGTTACAGTGGTGGGTGACGTGAAGCCTGATTCTCTGCTATGACATGCAGACTGATTCTCTGCTGACATGAAGCCAGATTCTCTGTTATGGGACCTCTCTCCTCTGGCTGGGTGCCTGGGCCTAAATATCTGACAATGGACTGTTACAGTGGTGGGTGACGTGAAGCCAGATTCTCTGCTATGGGACCTCTCTCCAATTGATATTGGTTAATTTTTATTTATTTTATTTTTATTCATTTCCCTATCCACATTTGTTTGCAGGGGATTTACCTACATGTTGCTGCCTTTTGCAGCCTTCTTGCTCTTTCCTGGGCTGTTTTACAGCCTTTTAGTGCCGAAAAGTTCGGGTCCCCATTGACTTCAATGGGGTTCGGGTTCGGGACAAAGTTCGGGTCGGGTTCGGATCCCGAACCCGAACATTTCCGGGAAGTTCGGCCGAACTTCTCGAACCCGAACATCCAGGTGTTCGCTCAACTCTAATAATAAGTCATTTTACTATCCATGACCAAGAAATACAGCGGATTTGAAAGATAGATTCCTTGTAAATTTGTATATAGCCATCATGACTTTTATACACCTTATATTTTTTATGACACATTTGAATGGCTAGTGACAACCTGCATGAAATTAAAAGCGGTGTAAGCTCAAAGCTGCCAGGATAGATTTCGGGAATATTGGGTGAATATGAGAGGAGCAAATAAAATTATGTTTTACTTAATTTCCTGATGAGTCTTTGATGAATGGCAGTTGGCTTTATGAATGGTAGTGATGGTTATCTTCTTCCTCCCTTCTGCAGATGCAGTTGGGAACTGGCCATAGATCCTATAGTAAAATTTCTCAGTGATTTGATGCCAAGGGGGCTGCTTAAGCCGCCCTCACTGTTGCCAGCCAGCTACATTACAATCTGATGCTCTCATCATTAATTAATGCTATCAAAGGATATCTTCAAAATGAGCTTGTACTGTCATTCTATGGGAGTACAGGATAAGCTATAATAAATCTGAATAATGATATTGTAGCCTACTAAAGGGGCTATAAAAAATGTTAAAAAATATAAGTAAGTAAAAATGTATATCATCTCCCTTTTCCCTAGAATAAAAATATAAATACATAAACAATAAAAATATAATCATGGGAATCACTGCTTCCAAAAATTCTCTATACTATTAAAGTATAAAAATATTTATTCCATACTAAATGGTATGAAAATGGCCGATTTTTTTCATCGCTTCTCTTACCCAAAAAACTATAAAATATGATAAAACACACACTCCACACACTCTCCAAAATGGTATCAATAAAAACTACAGATTTTACTGCAAAAAATAGCAATGTAAAAAAAAATCCAAGTTTTTATTTTTTCATCATTAAAACACAAAAAATAGTTTTATTGTAATTGTACTGACCCAGGGATTGAAGGTCAGTTTCTCCGCAAAATAGCACAGTAGGGACAAAAGACAAACTGTGGCATAGGCCTCCTGCACACGGCCGTTGTTTTGGTCCGTTCTTGTCTGCACTTTGCGGACAAGAATAGGCAGTTATATTGAAGGCTGTCTGTGCCGTTCCGTAAATTGTGGAACGCACATGGATGCCATCTGTGTTTTGCGGATCCGCAGTTGGCAGATCGCAAAACACACAACGGTCGTGTGCATGAGGCCATAATTGCATTTTTTTCCCAATTGCACCCCATTTGTGATATTTTTCTCCAGCATGCCGCAACATTGTATGCCATGTTAAATAGTGTCATTGAAAATTACAACTGATCCCACAAAATATAAGACCTCATACGAATGGAAAATAAAATTATGACTCCGGGAAAACAGGGAAGAAAAAAAAATGCAAAAAAGAGAAAAACAAAGATATCCAAGGGGTTAATAAGTAGAACACACCCTCTAATGGAAAATAAATCATGACTCTTGGAAGGCAGAGAGTTAAAGACTTAAACAAAGAATATAACATTGATTGCAGTGGGAGCTAGATAAATAAAGAATAGGACAAAGTAGTACAAATATTGCAGTAGCATGCTATTTTCTAGCACAGCTGCCAGAAGATGTTCTGAATTAATGCCCACATTTATTATAAATTCAGTGTATTTTACACCAACAGACTTCAGACTATAAGGTTGGCACATGAAACAATAGTCTTAACAAATCTGTGCCAAAGTGTTCCAGCAACCACGTAAGGGTATGTATTTTCATTTATGACATTTTCTCAATCAGAAACCTATCATAATACATATGGATTGTCGCTTTGGTTGTATAAATAAAATATGTTGTTCATTTTATAATGTGTCACAGACTTGTGGCAAATTAATCAACACATATAATAATTATTATAACAATAATTAAAAAAATCATATAGTCAGATACCATATACGGTAAGAGAAAAAAATATAGAGCACTGTGATCACACTACTATTTTTCTGCTTACATTTTATGCACAGGTCCAATGTTACCCTGAAGTAGTGACGTAACTAAAAAAGTCAAGTTAGTTTACAGAATAAGCTGCCATGCGCATAATTGAGGAATAGGGATGAGCGAACCTGGACTTTTTCACTGAAGCTGGGGTTCGGTGTTAGATTGTTTTTTTTTTTATTATGCTGCCCATAGACTTCTATTATGATAATGCATATTATGGAATGTAAAATGGAATGCCTCTAAAGGTGTCCCTTTTGCTTTTCATCTTAAGAATCCCATTAGTTTCCGATATTTCCATGTTATAACGGAAAACAACAAAGTGAAGTTCGGGTCCCCATTGACTTCAATGGGGTTCGGGGTCAAGTTCGAGTCCCGAAACAGAACTTTGACCTGAAGTTCAGCCGACCTGGCAAACCCGAACTTCCACGGTTTTGCTCATCTTTAATGAGGAATAACACGAAATTCAACAACCATGTGACCTGAATTATGTGATTTTCCCTCTGCAAGCTCCATTTCTGAAATATGAGACAAGTTTCTGTGATTTCTTTCATACACAGAAAACTGAGAAGGAGAAATTGTGAAAGTACAGAGACCCTTTAACCACTTCAGTAACTTGCCATTTTTCACCTTAAGGACCAGGCCAAATCTTGGAAATCTGACTATTGTCACTTTGGAACACTTTTATTTATCCAACCCATTCCAAGATTTTTTATTGTGACACATTGTAGTTCATAATAGTGGTAAATTTGAGTCAATATAAATAACCTTTATTTATTAAAAAGAAATACAATTCCGGCTGTTAAGGCAGATAGTGATAACTCTCAAATTTGTTATTACTTTACATTTCTCATATGTCTACTTTGTGTTGACATAAATTAGCAAATGTAATTTAATTTTTTAAGACATTAGAAG
Organism: Bufo gargarizans; assembly: GCF_014858855.1. Lineage (NCBI taxonomy): Eukaryota > Metazoa > Chordata > Amphibia > Anura > Bufonidae > Bufo > Bufo gargarizans. The sequence continues at coordinate 575,235,823 of NC_058082.1, forward strand.
GCTTAGAATTTTAGAAGTAATTCCAAAAAGATTTCCAAAACCCACTTTAAGGACTAGTTCAGTTATGAAGTCACTTTGTGGGGCTTACATAGTAGAAAACAGCCATAAATGACCCCGTTTTAGTTACAATTGCAAGAGATTTGTTGCACTCCGTATTGGTGTTGCTGTGTAAAGGGTTCACACCCTGGTATACAATTGATTAAAGATCACAGCAAATGGGTTTCAGTTGGAATGCTTTTATTTACTTGAATGCAGTTTTGTGTTAACGTTTTCGGCACGTAGGCCTTCGTCAGACACTGCGAGTATAATAGAAAAAAATTCATCAAAATGTAGAAAAAAGGAAATAACTTATACATCTTATACACAACTGATGCAATACTCGAAATAAAAAAAATAAAAAATTGCCATCTATTCTGGAACAGGTGTTATTCATCTAGTCAACAATCACATATCAGCAAGCTTATAGAATGATCACATATCCTTTTGCAGGTAATCATCACAAAATAATCACAGATTAATACAGTATCTGTCAGATAAACAAAGTGGGGGGGAAGGTAGAGATGATCTGACTCAATTACAAGTTTTGATGCACAATACATGATATGCGGAAAAACACTGAATATTACGATACATGATTCCAATAAAGTGCTGAATGCATGATACAGGCTACAAATAGTTAATTTATACACTATAAGGTAAGGAGAGTATTAAGTACAATACAATAGTTGTCCCATCTATTCTCCGGGTATTCTGACTGCCGTAGTGTTCTGACGGCCGATGGAACGCACTTCCGATTTGTATGAAACGCATTTCCGGTTTGATGCGTTCCACCGCCCGATTCACTTCCGGCGGGTGGAACACATCGTGTTTTCAGTGTGCAACAAGCACGCAGGCTGCCATCTGGGCGGCAAACAATTATCGCCTGTATACAAAACAGATAGAATGCGGACCTCAGGTACACCTCTTATCCTAAAGTGCTATATGCACCATCTCACTAGGTATCTTGGCTACCGACTGCGGCATAGGTAAGTCTTGTAATGGGGATCATGACCTATACATAGAGTCTCAATATATAAGCAGGGACGACAGCACATGTTAAAGGGGATATTAATTATTGATATTTATGCAAATCTCAATAATTAATATTCATAAATAGGAGGAGCCGTCTAGTGATGACTCCGCCTATTTATGCCTTCATCATAATATATAAATAGGTTAACTATGTTAACTACCTCTGTTACCTATACACTACACTGAACTACACTACGTGCGACTTACTATCACTATACTACGGCGGCGACTACTAAAAACACCATACACTGTATTATGAACAATAAAGAATATTTATTACACAATACAATTATACAAGTCTAACAATATGCTATATCTATATATATTCATAGATCAATGGATATGAATATATATACATATAGAAGTACACACCGCAGTATAGAAACGGTACTACAATAAACACAATACAAACCTAACTACACTACACAGCACAATCCCAAATTCCACCCCACACACTAGCTATACTTACAATAATGCACTTACATACATACAATTATCGGTTATACACCCGCCTGGCTACTCACAGTCCCTACGGGGGCACAAGTGGGTTAATCACACAATTGTGGCCCTGCAGGGGTTAATACCTGCAGGCCAAGGAACACAGGGTTTTGGGTAAGGCGGGGCAAGGGTTACTCAGGAAAGGGTGTTTATGCTCTGCAGGGACTTGCAGGGCAGAAGCTGGGCCTGGGCAGAAGCTGGGCCTCATGTTGTGAAGGGGTTAATGGTCAGGACTCTGCAGAGACAGAATGCTCTGCAGGGATACATTCACACACTATATGTTACAGTCTAATGTTTGCTTATAACTATATATATCTATATCAATGGAATAGATATATATATTTATAGCAGCACACCACAATATAAGTACACACACTATACTACACTAACACAGTCCCAAGTCCTCCCCAACTTCTAACTACAATTGAAATAATACACATGCATACACTTTTCCAGCAGCCCACCCAATCCTGGCAATATACTATCCCTACGGGGAATAACCAGGGGTATTACGGAACAGGGGATATGAGGGATCTACAATCCTGGGGGAACACAGGGGATATTAGGATTATAGGGGGACTCAGGGCAGGAGAGGTGGGGGTAACCAAGGGTTATAAGGGGGTGTCTGGGCTGCTTCCAGGGTACATGAGGTCAGCAGCCAGGGGTGGGGATAGTTGGTACTCAGACATTTCCAGGAGCATGTGGCCGCATGTGGCCTCTCTTCCTTCAGCGAGCTGTTCCCTCATTGTAGTCCAGATTCCAAGAGCCCCTTGTTCCTGGTTTCAGGCTCCTATATCAGCCTCAAACACCCCACCCTCCTCAGGGATGTGACATCATAGTGTGACTGTGACGTATGCCTGCCAGTTGGCCCCCTGAGGCTAGCAGCACCACACGCCCAGCCATGTCACAAACATAAGGAGGGGCAGAACATAGTAACTAGGCTGATAAACGAAACAAAAGGCCTTTGAAGTCACCAGTCACCCGGAGACATATCCACCCCCCTGCAGGAACTGGCTGAACGCTGTGCCTATGGGGGGAATATTAAGTATATATATATATATATATATATATATATATATGCTCACTATAAACCTGGGGCATACATGGGCAGTTATAGGCCCATATACATATATATATATATATATATATATATATATATATATCTGGGGGAGAGCCATGGCAGATACACACATATAGATGTTTGGGGCACATCTACCTGCATGTACATATACACAATATAAAAGGGCCAATATTCATGCATATATGTAAGGGCATATATATACATATATATTTAAATCTAACACTTCCCTCAACAATCCCCCTGTTGTCGCAATACGACAATAAACTTTGGGGAAGTGTTGGGATATATTTGCCCCCTCAACCCCCCTCTTGGTAACAGTTCAGGAAGGACTGAAGTAATATGGCCCTTAGGTACCTAGTCATCACCCATAGCGCACTAACACATCCGACCTGCCCTTCAACGTAACCAGGCGTCTCCATCCACAGAATACACCATCTTCTTCTCTGGAACTTTCTTGGTCTGTGGTCTGTCAGTGTCAATTTTCAGTTATCAGCCTCTCCCAATGACTCTGGAATGGCTTCACCCTCACAGTCTATAGGTCGATCCACGTAGCAACCGTGGACTGGCCTCCTTTCGTTTTCGCTGTCAGTGTCGATCTTTAGGTACTCGCCGCCGTCCCCATCTTAGTCTTTCTTTAGTCAGGCTCTGGGATAGCTTCACCCGCACGATCTCCAGGTAGTACGGTCAACCGTGGAATGGCTTCCTGTTAGTAACGGCATGACTTTTCTTCCGACACTGCTTCTTCCATCTTGATTGAAGAATCAGTTGTTGGGGAGGTTCTCCCATGGACGGATACGTAGGTCTTTACAAGGCAGGTCAGAATTTTTGGTAAGAAGTGATGTCATGGTATCTAAATTCTAACTGCGGGAAAGAACACCGCACTCACTGACATTCAGTCCAACCCTTACAAACGTCACCGTTCTTGGGGTTAAAGTGGCAAATTAACTTGGTAAAGGAGGGGGGTCTGTCCCTAGGGAATCTACTCTTCCCCATTCACACAAAAACAGGTCACATCCCTCCCAACACCACCAAATTCCATTAAATGTGTGTACCCATAGAGACTCATGCAACCTGCCTATCTCTCTACACCTCCAAAGACACAGGTAGGTCACAGACCCCCGTGTCAATGGGAAACTACTATAGGATGCAAATGTGTACAGCCAAATTATAACTCACCGCAGTGCGTTGGGCGAGTTTCCCTGGACCTAGGCTGTCACACATTTGTACCTAGAGTGTCTATGGGTACACAATCAACCAACAAACATAATCAATATATATATATATATATATGATGTGCTATGGGGTTTCAGGGTAGTACAAGTTATACGTCCCGAACCCTCATAGGAAACAAAGTGTGTCCATACAATAATATTTGGCTACAGGAACAATGTTTGGTTATGTCCTGAGCCTCCTCCTCCGGATAGTTCTGTACAGTTCTGTCTGGTTCTGGTGTATTTTGGTCAATAAGTCCCTTGACCCTCTGACTGTAGATGACGATCACCAGAACCAGAAGAAGTTTCACTGGGTGAAACAAGTGATATGCTCTTCCACCCGAACGTCTCCAAATCTTCCTCCAGAGCCTTAAATAATGCTCCCGCTGGATTGTGGCACAGTCTTCCATCTGTAGAACACTTCTAGGCAGTGGGATCCTCTGGAGTCTCCCAAGAGTGTCAGGGGGAATAGCTGGCCTCTTCCGTGGCCTCTCCTGCGTTTTTCTTCCGCTCCATATAAAACCTATGGCAGAAGAAAATACCAGGCGCTCCCAGGGGAATTTCTCCCCTAACGGTGCAGTTAAATGTACAAAAATTCCCAGCACCAATACCTTTTACCCATGGGTAGAGAAAGGTATTGGGCTGCCCTTTATCTCACAGGACTCCTCATTATCCCAACACTGGTGTCTGAACACCCTACCTTCAGAGGAGCGCGTCCTCTGCTACACATCCCTCTGCACCAACAGATAAGGATGGCCGCCCTACTAGGTTAGGATAAATGGAGTTCTGTGGACAAAGCTCCATCTTGTTATCGATGGCACCGCATCCCTGTCCACTCATGTGCACCCAGGCTGATTTCCCCCTGTGATCCCATCTTGTGGAGGCCCGCAGAACCAACGGCATAGGCATGCCCTGGCTCCCCAGGACCCCACAACACAAGAACACAGTCCGCACTCTGCTGCCAAACACTCTGCGTCCAATCCCTATCAGAGCTGTGCTACCTGCTCGGACTAGAATTAAGTGCGCAGCACAACATTACACCAATGTTGTCTGTCCGCCCCAGTCCCCAGCGCAACACAGCCCTACCGAAAACCTTGAGCACAACAGTGTTATCCGTATCGATCTGAGACCCTGGTTGCCCAGAATAATATCACATCATCCTTTGTGTGCTGCATGAAGAAGGTCCTTATGCCCTCTCCCGACCAGCAGGATTTCCCGTGTGATATTATCTGCTCGCGAACCTATACGTTCTCGATCCACAGTATAACACTGTTCCACTCTAAGGGGACACAGAATGAAACAAAAACAGCAGTGACCGGACTTACAGCAAGGAATGTAAACTACAAAAATCAGCATGGTGGAACACACTCGCAGAAAAGGACCACCACCATCAACATCAAGAAAAACTTACAAACAGATAACAAAAACACACAACATGGACATGCACAGGGAACAAACGGTGTAACAAATAGTACAGGGGTGTCAAATGTTGCCTGGCCTAGCTTGGCCATTCTGACCCCTCAGCAGCTGGTGATGCTGCAGTGAGGTAACCCCTTTATGGCCAAGCTGACTAGACCCCACTGCACAATTTGTTACCTGGCTAATACTACTGTTGGACACATTGCAATTACTTGCACAAGGGCAATTCCTTGCAATGTGTCCTTTGTCCCCACACCTGAAACATGTGACTTGGTTTCCTGTCCTGTGTGTTATGTTCCTATCTGTTTTGCAGTGTCTCGCTATGTGACCTAGGCCACCACATGCAAAACATCTGATGTTTGCTCTGCATGGCCCAGGTCCATCTACACTGCAGCCGTGCTCCCTTCTCCCGAATTGTTCCATTCTCAGGGACGCACTTCTTCACAACAGTTCTTTTTCCCAACGTCAGGGAAAAATCTCTGTTAGTCTGGACTGGCTTGGTCTGATGATTTGACCGGTCACAGACTACTCTCCCCACTTTTTGCCCTGCACAGGGCAAAGTTTTGGGAAATTCCGACCCTGACTTTACGGAAAAAGAAAGGGCCGGCACCAACTTGGTGATAACCTGTTGCATGCCAGACATTAGCTGGGACCTTACAGCAACTTCAGCCTTCAATTTGGCTACCGTCACGTCAGTAGAGGCAGCTCGCTCCTTGAAGGCCTTGACCTCAGTATAAGACTGAGTCAACTTAGCCTCAATTTCCTCCTTCTGCCTCTGCAGCTTTACTAACTGTGACTCTATCCTAGCCACCTGCGCATCTCGGTCAACAGTAGACTGCACATTCTCCGCCAGCTGTGTCCGTAATGCCGAAACCTGGTCCGAATTACTGGTACAGCACTGGCAGTGAATGGCCGGAGGAATTGTCTCCGTTGACCGAGACACCAGCGCCACTTCCTTTGGCTTACAGATGCTAGCCTCAAACGTATGAATGAGTTTGGCTAGCATCCGAAGCCGTTTGGTGGCCTTATTCAACACCGTCCGTTTGTTAACACATAGCTTGTCGTAACTACAAGCCTGTGCTAACAAATCGGACCACAGCATTTCTGCTGACTTGTAAGTGGTGGGGAGGATGGGGTTAATGGTCAGGACTCTGCAGAGACAGAATGCTCTGCAGGGATACATTCACACACTATATGTTACAGTCTAATGTTTGCTTATAACTATATATATCTATATCAATGGAATAGATATATATATTTATAGCAGCACACCACAATATAAGTACACACACTATACTACACTAACACAGTCCCAAGTCCTCCCCAACTTCTAACTACAATTGAAATAATACACATGCATACACTTTTCCAGCAGCCCACCCAATCCTGGCAATATACTATCCCTACGGGGAATAACCAGGGGTATTACGGAACAGGGGATATGAGGGATCTACAATCCTGGGGGAACACAGGGGATATTAGGATTATAGGGGGACTCAGGGCAGGAGAGGTGGGGGTAACCAAGGGTTATAAGGGGGTGTCTGGGCTGCTTCCAGGGTACATGAGGTCAGCCAGGGGTGGGGATAGTTGGTACTCAGCCATTTCCAGGAGCATGTGGCCGCATGTGGCCTCTCTTCCTTCAGCGAGCTGTTCCCTCATTGTAGTCCAGATTCCAAGAGCCCCTTGTTCCTGGTTTCAGGCTCCTATATCAGCCTCAAACACCCCACCCTCCTCAGGGATGTGACATCATAGTGTGACTGTGACGTATGCCTGCCAGTTGGCCCCCTGAGGCTAGCAGCACCACACGCCCAGCCATGTCACAAACATAAGGAGGGGCAGAACATAGTAACTAGGCTGATAAACGAAACAAAAGGCCTTTGAAGTCACCAGTCACCCGGAGACATATCCACCCCCCTGCAGGAACTGGCTGAACGCTGTGCCTATGGGGGGAATATTAAGTATATATATATATATATATATATATATATGCTCACTATAAACCTGGGGCATACATGGGCAGTTATAGGCCCATATACATATATATATATATATATATATATATATATATATCTGGGGGAGAGCCATGGCAGATACACACATATAGATGTTTGGGGCACATCTACCTGCATGTACATATACACAATATAAAAGGGCCAATATTCATGCATATATGTAAGGGCATATATATACATATATATTTAAATCTAACACTTCCCTCAACAGCACACATCGTATTCAAGTGGGTAGTAGCCTCTATTTTTAAATTACTCCACCACATTTGCTGACTGTGTTGATACTAATGTGTACTGTTCGGCTCTGGTTTTTAAATATAAACCAGAAGTGGGAATGTGTCATCTTCCTTAATTATTTCCATCATGCATGGATTCAGCTATTACCACTTCGGCAGTCAGAATACCCTGAGAATAGATGGGACAACTATCGTATTGTATTTAATACTCTCCTTACCTTATAGTGTATGAATTAACTATTTGTAGCCTGTATCATGCACTCAGCACTTTTTTTGGAATCATGTATCGTAATATTCAGTGTTTTTCCGCATATCATGTATTGTGCATCAAAACTTGTAATTGAGTCAGATCATCTCTACCTTTCCCCCCCTTTTGTTTTTCTGACATATACTGTATTAATCTGTGATTATTTTGTGATGATTACCTGCAAAAGGATATGTGATCATTCTATAAGCTTGCTGATATGTGATTGTTGACTAGATGAATAACACCTGCTCCAGAATAGATGGCAATTTTTTAATTTTTTATTTTGAGTATTGCATCAGTTGTGTATAAGATGTATAAATTATTTCCTTTTTTCTACATTTTGAATGAAATTGTTCTATTATATTCACAGTGTCTGACGAAAGCTTACGTGCCGAAAACGATAACACGAAACTGCCACATGTCTATCTAATGCATTCAAGTAAATAAAAGCATTCCAACTGAAGCCCATTTGCTGTGATCTTTAACCCATTTTAGATACTACAACCCTTAAGTTATTCAAAACTTAAATTACCATTTTTGTTAACCCTTTAGGTGTTACACAAGAATTAAAGGAAAATGGAGATGACCTTTTTAAATTTCCCTTTTTGGGCAGATTTTCCATTGTAATCTATTATTTCATGTAACACTGCAAGAGTTAATGGTCAAATAAAAGTCAATATATAGTACTCTGATTCTGCAGTTTATAGAAACACCCGACATGTGGTGGTAAACTGCTGTATGGGCACACAGCAGGATGCAGAAGAAATGGAGCACAAGATGGGTTTTGGAGAGCAGATTTTGCTCTAACAGGTTAGATCATATGATATGTTTATAGGTCAAGTTGTTACAGGCACATTGATACCCAATATGTCTATATTTTTTATTTGATTTTGATTTTGCAGAATAAAAGCATTTTTGAAAAATAAATCAATTATTTGTGTCTTTATTTTCTGAAAGCCATATTTTATTTTTTGGGTTATTGACTCATGTAAGGGCTCATTTTATGCCGGATGATGTAACGGTTTGATTGGACCTATTTTGGTCTATATTGGACTTTTTGAATGCTTGGCATTATGCTTTTTTATGTAAGGTACAAAATAAATGGCTTTTTTGGCACAGTTTATTTTTTATTTTTATGGCATTCGCCTTAGGGGGTAGATTATGTGAATGGGGATGGGCCACATTGTGGACTGCGGGGGAAGTGGGTGTTGCTTGAGGGTCATTTACACATTTCACAAGGTTCTGATCCCCACAGTAACAATCTGTGTGGATCAGAACCTTTTGCTGGCAATTTTGATCCTCTAACTGTACAAATTAGACAATCAGAGCTATCACCGCCCAGATTGGTCCCGAGCCTGTTAGCTGAGATACCTGTATGTGTGTAACAGACGTAATCCCAGCACTATCAATATGTCTGCAGACATGGTGACAGGTTGCTGCCATGACAAACCTGTATGTCATGGTAGCTTAATGCAGTGCAGTTCATGACATACAGGTATGTCATTTTGGCTTAAGGGGTTAAAGCATAATGATACATTAGCAATTATGAAACAAATAATGGCCAACTTAATTTATTATTTTCTGCTTCTTGTGCCCAATGTTTGAACCATGTTGGAAAGATGTTAAATTCTTGCCATGAAGTAATCTTACAAAAGTAACTATACAATGCTCTTTTCTAGATATTATGACCTGTGCAGGAGAGGCTTTGGGCATTGTATAATTACCTCTGCAAGTGTTCCAGACAATGGACCATCTGTATCTCCCACTATCACTTCAAATTCAGGGCATAAGATGCACAGCAGATTAGATGATAACAAGCTTTCAATGATTTCCTTATTTTGAATGAGTAGAGATAAAAACATTTAGCAGCTTTCAGATGTTTCCACTTTTTCACAATTTTAAAATAAGCACTCCAGTTTTCTAATATTAAATATCAATGTGTTACGGCGACATGCTAACAAAGCCCTACAGGCTACAGTTCACATCATAGCCACTGGGTAACCACATACAGACTCACATAGCACAAACAACTCCTGCCAATATATTACAAGTCATGTTTTTTCCAGGGTCATCTGGGAATATGTGGAGCCAAGAAAAAATGCAAATAACCACAAACATGTATCTCCTGGGGAGCAATGTGTATCAACATACATTATGATTATCAGCCAGTCATGAGTTTGTGAATTTAACCCTTTTCTCTTGTTGTGAAACTACAAAACCTACCTTGCCGTAACAATGTAGTGTATAGAAAATGTGTAGTTACAAACATAACAGAAGGATTGTCATATTCTACAGACTAGAGATGGCCTTACAGGTCGCCCGGCGGTCGTTTTGTGGCAAACTTTTTTTCATTCGCAGTTCATACCCCCTACCCTATAAATAAACCCGATCTGGCCGCCATTTTACATTCGGTCTTTTGCCAGTCTAGGGAGAGGTTGCTGTATGGAGCAGAGACAGACTGTTAGGGACACAAATCGCTAGCTAATAGGGCCACAAAAGTCCTTTTAAGGAACAATGCTGCAGCTACACAGAGTGCCAAACGCAATTGGAACAAATAATTTCTACTGGTGTGATATACCAGATGCCCCTTAAAAAAACTGATTGAAGCAGGGGTGTTATATTCCAATTATATACATTTTATATAATGCATTTAGGTAGTGCAGCAATTTTTGCGGTTTTGCTGCGTTACCTCAGCTCACAGAGTGACAAACGCTATTGGAACAAATAATTTCTACTGGTGTGATATACCAGTTGCCCCCCAAAAAGAAATGATTGAAGCAGGGGTGTGATACGCCTTCTTCCACAAATACTGCTCTTTTATAGGGACTTTTGTCACAAGGTCATTTTGAAAATAACAGGCAGAGGAAGAGGCATGTCATTCCGCAGGGGTGGTAGGGGTCAGGCAGGTTCACCAGGCCGGAGCCTAAGTGGGAAGTTGCAGAAGGTGCGTGCGATTACGTCAAAGGACGCACCAGACTTGGTTGAGTGGCTCACTCAGCTTTCCTCATCCTCTCTATCTGCACCCTCTTCACTCTCTGCTGTGTGCACCCCCAAAAACACCACCACCACCATATCCCCTCGGCTCAAATCAGAGGAATTACTTTCCCATCCATTACCTTATCGATGCACAGCCATTGTTGGCATTGGATGAGGAAGAGGGCGTGTCAATGGTCGCCACCCAGAAGTCTGATGACAGTACCCAGATCAGCCCAAGGGGGGTGGTCCCCGCTGTTGCTGCCTACTCCAAGATCTCTAATGTCAGTGGTGGTGAAGAGGACAATTATGAAGTGTCTAGGGACGTCACGTGGGTGCCCACAAGAGAGGAAGAGGACAGAAGTTCAGAGGTAAAGATGGAGCAGCAGATAGGGAGGAGAAAGAGGAGAAGCAGGCAGAACTTACAGTGCACATGAGGCAAAAAGCAGACTGCTAATTTATCTGGAACGATCCATCCACCATGCAAAGTCACATCTGGTGCTCCCAGGACGCCGGCACATGGCTCCGCAGTGTGGGCTTTTTTAAAGTGTACGCTGATGACAATAGTGTTGCTATCTGCAGCCTGTGCTGTCAACGCATAAGTCGAGGTAAGCCCAACACTCACCTAGGGACGACCGCCTTAAGAAGGCACCTGGCCTCCCATCGCCAAGCCCAGTGGGAGCAACACCCTCAGAACCCACAAAGACACACTCCTGGTGGTCCACGTCCTGCCTCTTCTCCTCTCTCCTCCGATTTGTCCTCCACTCCACCTTCCACCATGCCGTCGTAGCGTTCATTTGGCAAAAGGCAGGCTTCCGTGGCCAAAATCTTCAGCGAAAGAGATGATGATGCCGGATAACCCTCGTGCCCAACGGCTGACCGCTTGTCACGGTGGGGAGTGGGGAAACCCCCCACCGTATAATGAAGGGAATAAAGGAAGTAACCAGGCTAGTAACCAAGGATAGGGAAGATGAAAACCTCCAATAAAACCCTCATCCTAGCCCTGACCTCCTGAATGTATGAGCGCCCCCTAATGGTTGGAGGACTCATACACTGTAACCTGGGCCCTACTGACCCGAACAGTCCCTAGCATAGGGGTCAGGAATAAGAGACAACCAGGTTCATCCACGACACGGATGAACCGGAGTCTCCCACAGGCCTAGCAACAAAGGAAAAGGACACCAAGTAGAATGACAGTAGAAGTAACTAGTGGCCAGAGACAACTGAACCAAGAACAATAAACCTGGTCACTTACCTGCAGCAGCTGCTGGAAGGCACCAAAGTAGAACACAGCGTAGAAAACTAGAAATCATACAAATGCACTGCAATCGAACACCATAAGTATGCAGTACATACAGACACACAGGAACCAGCACTCCAGCAACTGCACATCCTAGACTTCTGGTTCACCCCTCTAGGAAACCAACGGGGCCCACTTTCGGAAGAAACAGACAAGGGAAATGTCTAGCAGACATGCTGGACACAACAACAAACCAGACATGTAACAACGCACTAGACATACACCACCCCATAACATAAACCCACACCAGACATACAACAAGAGAGGTGAGGGTACATGGAGAATACAAGGGGAGACAATTTATGTCCAACAATGTGGACCTCAAGGACAGTGCAGATTCACCCAGGAAAGGAGCAGAACTCCAACACCAAACAAGGCTAGAGTACAACTGATTCCAGCCAGGAAGCCACAGGAAATATCCACAAAGTTGCCACACCGAGGACACACCTAAATTCCCACAAGCTAGAAGATTAACGCCTCGCTTACCAAACAGGAGGAAGATGCAGGAAACAACTTAAAGGGGAGTGCACACAGAAGCATAAAAAGCAACACGTTACTGCAGGCAACAGCATGCGTACCAACCATGTCACAGCGCACACAACAAAGGCCGTGACACTGCCCATGTATACTATAACAGCAACACGTTGCCACAGGCAACTGCAAGCATGGCAAAAGTATCACGGCGCACACACCAAAGGTCGTGGCACCGCTGTCTTGTCGGAACTACTAGCCCGTCAACTACTGCCAAATAAACTGGTGGACTTGGAGGTCTTTAGAAAATGTGTGGCCATTGACACCCCAAAATGGAAGGTCCATGGAAGGAAATATTTCTCGCAGAAGGGCATCCCAGAGTTATGTGGCCACGTTCAGCGGCAAGTTAATGTATCTCTGGCACACAGAGTCAGTGCCAAGATACATCTGACCAAAGACACGTGGTCTAGCAAACACTGGCAAGGAAGTTACATAACTTTTACTGCCCACTGGGTGAACCTTCTGACGGCTGTCAAGCATGCAACCCGTTGCACCCGTGTGGATTTGGTGTTACCGCCATGGATTACATGCAGACCTGCCTCTTCTTCTCCTCCTCCTACTCCATCCTCCGTCTCCTCCTCTGCTGACTCCTCCTTTTCCACTGCTACCGCATCTTCCGCTGCGCCCCCAAGCTCCCCAGAACCTATTTGACGTGCAAGGTGAGACATTGCAATGCTGTGCTGCGGCTGTTGTACCTGGAAGCCAATAGCCACACTGGTCCTGCACTCCTTTCAGCTCTGCGGTCACAGACCAATCAGTTGCTAACCCCGCTCAATTTGACAGTTGGTAAAGTGGTGTGCGACAACGGTGCCAATCTGCTGAGCTCGCTGAATGACACAAGTGCCGTGCATGGCACAAGTCCTGAACTTAGTCGTGCAGCGATTCATTGCCAAATACCCCGGGGTCTAGGACGTCTTGCGGCAGGCCAGGAAAATCTCTGGCCATTTTAGATCTTACACGGCCATGGCTCGCCTTGCTGATGTTCAGCGGCGACACCACCTGCCCATCAGACGTCTGATTTGTGACTACCCGACGCGATGGAACACCACCTTGTATATGCTTCTGCAGAAACGTGCAGTTAATGAATACCTGTACAAACTCTGTGGCAGGACAGGTTCTGGGGAGCTTGATTTATTTTATTTTTTACCTCGCCAGTGGCTGCTCATGCGCAACACATGCAAACTTCTGCGGCCATTTGATGAGATCACCAAACTGGTCAATCGCAGCCAGGGTGCAGTCAGTGACATTGTACCTTACTTCTTCTTTCTGGAGCGTGCATTGCATCGTGTCATTGATCAAGCCCTGGGTTTAAAAAAACACCCATTTTTGACAATACACTACATCTGGGGCCTTTGCTGCATTTGTCAGTGTGAAATATAAGCGTTAGATACTGCTTTTATATTCTGTTATTTAAAAAAAACACCCATTTTGGGCAAGATCCTAAATTTGCGGAGAATGAGGAGAACGTCAAATAAGGGACGTTGCCCCGGTCGTGGTGCTGCTGGTGGAGCTACTGTTGCAGGGTGAGGACGTGGTCGATCTGTGCCAGCTAAACGCACAAGTGAAACACTTTCCTCAGTAGTGATGTCCCAAACTATTCGTCGGCGAATAGTTCCCGGCGAACATAGCTTGTTCGCTTTCGCCGCTGCGGGCGAACATATGCAATGTTCGGTCTGCCCCCTATACATCATCATTGAGTAAACTTTGACCCTGTACATCACAGTCAGCAGACACATTTCAGCCAATCAGCAGCAGACCCTCCCTCCCAGACCCTCCCACCTCCTGGACAGCATCCATTTTAGATTCATTCGGAAACTGCATTCACAGTGAGAGGAGGGAGAGTGTAGCTGCTGCTGATTCAATAGGAAAAGCGTTAGCTAGGGCATTGTTCTGTGTCCACAGACTCATCTGCTGTAAGGACAGCGTCCTGACCACACCCCAAAAAGCCTTTTTCAGTGCTGGTACATCAGTGTGCTTTATTTTATTTTATTTTTTATATATATATATATATATATATTGCAGTTGCCTGGCTGCCCGTGTGTGAGAGGCTGCAGGCTCAGTCATAGACAGCACTGTGTGCACAGTGCACACCATTCATACAGCGTGTGACAGAAAATACCTTGCAGATAAAAAAAATTATATTTAATATTTTTCTGTGACATAATCAGATTTGCAAGCCCGTGTGTGTCAGGCCCACACATACTGTATTGTGGCCACTGGCTAGTGGCTAGGCCTGCACTCATACCGTTACAGGGTGTCATTCACTCAAATACCTTGCAGATAAAAGAAATTCTATTGAAAATTTGTCTGTGATATAATCACATTTGCAAGCCCGTGTGTGTCAGGCCCACACAGACTGTACTGTGCCCACTGCCCACCACTTATATAGGGTGGCACAGTACCTTGCACGCATAGTAACACTTATCTAATAAAAAATGACAGGCAGAGGCAGGCCACGCCGCAGGGGCCGTCATGTTCGTGGTGCTGTGATTTCCACTGGCCCTGGAATAATGCCCAGTGTTCAGAGGCCACGTACCCTGAACCAAAAAACTTTGGAGAAAATAGTTGACGGGCTTACACAGGACACCCAATCTTCAACAGCTTCCGCTAAGAACCTTGACGCACCATCCTCCTCCAGCTCAGCTTTGGTCACCTGCTCTCAAGTTACCACTCTCCCCCTCGCCGCCACCACCACCACTACCACCACAGCTACCACAGACGCTTCACTAGATCCCTCAGAGGAGTTATTTACACATCAGTTGGATGAAATTAGTGATGCACAACCATTATTGCCAGGGGATGTAGATGACAGGGATATGTCTCAGTCAGGCAGCATTACACACATGGACGTACAGTGTGATGATGATGATGAGGATGTTGTACCCGCTGCTGCTTCTTTTGCTGAGGTGTCAGATACAAGTGAAGTGGTTAATGATGACGATGTGTCCGTGGATGCCACGTGGGTGCCTGCTCGAAGAGAAGAAGAAAAAGAGGGGGAATTTTCAGAAGGGGAGACAGAGAGAAGGAGGAGACGAGTTGGAAGCAGGGGGAGGTCGTCGCAAGGAGCTAGTGGCACAGTCAGACAGCATGTATCGGCACCCGGGGTCAGCCAGACAGCACGCCAATCAACGCATGCTGTTGCCACCACCAGAATGCCGTCATTGCAAAGCTCAGCAGTGTGGCATTTTTTTGTGTGTCTGCCTCTGACAGCAGTGATGCCATTTGCAACCTGTGCCAAAAGAAACTGAGTCGTGGGAAATCCAACACCCACCTAGGTACAACTGCTTTGCGAAGGCACATGATCGCACATCACAAACGCCTATGGGATCAACACATGATGTCGAGTAGAAGCAGCACACAAGCTCAAAGCCACCATCCTCCTCCTGGTCTAGCATCTTCAGCCACGTCAACCACTGCTGTCCTCCTTGCCCCCTCTCAACCACCCGCCACTCCACCTCTCACCTTCAGCAGTTCCATCTCACCTGCCCATAGTCAGGTGTCTGTAAAGGAAATGTTTGAGCGTAAGAAGCCAATGTCACAGAGTCACCGCCTTGCCCGGCGTCTGACAGCTGGCTTGACGGAACTCTTAGCCCGCCAGCTTTTACCATACCAGCTGGTGGAGTACGAGGCCTTTAAAAAATTTGTCGCTATTGGGACACCACAGTGGAAGGTACCCGGACGAAATGTTTTTTCTAATAAGGCAATCCCAAACCTCTACTCTACTTGAAAAGGAAGTCATGGCATCTCTGGCATACAGTGTTGGGGCATGGGTCCATCTGACCACTGATAACTGGTCTGCAAAGCACGGTCAGGGCAGGTATATCACCTACACTGCGCATTGGGTCAACCTGCTGACGGCTGCCAAGCATGGAATGCGTGGCTCTGCAGCGGAGTTGGTGACACCGCCACGACTTGCAGGCAGGCCTACTGTCACCTCCTCTACTCCTCCTACTCCATCCTCTTCCATAACCTCCTCGGCTGAGTCCTCTTCTGCTGCGACGTCTGGCTGCACATAAACTGAATCCCCCCAGCTCCCCAGGGGCTATTCCACATCCCGGATACGACAGTGTCACGCTGTCTTGGGGTTGACTTGCCTGAAAGCAGAGAGCCACACCGGACCAGCACTCCTGTCCGCCCTAAATGCACAGGTGGATCAGTGGCTGACCCCGGACCAAATGGAGATCAGGAAAGTAGTGTGTGACAATGGAAGCAATTTGTTGGCGGCATTGAATTTGGGCAGGTTGTCACATGTGCCGTGCATGGCACATGTGTTGAATCTCATCGTACAACGCTTTGTGTCTAATTGTCCAGGCTTACAGGACGTCCTCAAGCAGGCCAGGAAGGTGTGTGGCCATTTCAGGCGTTCCTACACGGCCATGGCGCACTTTTCAGACATTCAGCGCCGAAACAACATGCCAGTGAAGCGCTTGATTTGCGACAGCCCGACACATTGGAATTCAACACTCCTAATGTTCGACCGCCTGCTCCAACAAGAAAAAGCCATCAACGAGTATTTGTATGACCGGGGTGCTAGGACAGCCTCTACGGAGCAGGGAATTTTTTGCCACGTTACTGGACGCTCATGCGCAATGCCTGTAGGCTCATGCGTCCTTTTGAGGAGGTGACAAACCTAGTCAGTCGCACCGAAGGCACCATCAGCGACCTCATCCCATTTGTTTTCTTCCTGGAGCGTGCCCTGCGAAGAGTGCTGGATCAGGCTGTAGATGAGTGTGAAGAGGAAGAGTTGTGGTCACTATCACCACCAGAAACAGCCTTGTCATCATCGCTTGCCGGACCTGCGGCAACGCTGCAAGAGGAGTATGAGGAAGAGGAGTCAGAGGAGGAATGTGGCTTTGAGGAGGAGGAAGACCAACCACAGCAGGCATCCCAGGGTGCTCGTTGTTGTTACCTATATGGGACCCGTGGTGTTGTACGTGGCTGGGGGGAAGAACAGACCGTCAATGACATTAGTGAGGAGGAGGAACGGGAAATGAGTAGCTCGGCATCCAACCTTGTCAAATGGGGTCTTTCATGCTGTCGTGTCTGTTGAGGGACCCTCGTATAAAAAGGATGAAGGAGAACAACCTGTACTGTGTGGCCACGCTACTAGACCCCCGGTATAAGCAGAAAGTGGCGGAAATGTTACCAAATTACCGGTAATGAGCAAGGATGCAGCAGTTCAAAACCAAACTAAAAAATATGCTTTACACAGCTTATAAGGGGGATGTCACAGCACAACGGGAATCTAACTGGGGAAGAGGTGAAAGTAATCCTCCTCCTACCACGACCACGGCGGCAAGGACAGGGCGCTTTACAGATGTGTTGTTGATGGAGGACATGCAGAGCTTTTTCATTCCTACACATCGCCACAGCCCTTCGGGATCCAGCCTTAGAGAACGACTCGACCGACAGGTGGCAGACTACCTCGCCTTAACTGCAGATATCGACACTCTGAGGAGCGATGAACCCCTTGACTACTGGGTGTGCAGGCTTGACCTGTGGCCTGAGCTATCCCAGTTTGTGATAGAACTTCTGGCCTGCCCCGCTTCAAGTGTCCTGTCAGAAAGGACCTTCAGTGCAGCAGGAGGCATTGTCACTGACAAAAGAAGTCGCCTCGGTCATAAAAGTGTTGATTACCTCACCTTCATTAAGATGAATGAGGCATGGATCCCGAAGGGACTGACAGTAGGGGATACGTTTAACTAACAAAAGGCCTGATGACATGCCTTGGCCTCAAAATGGTCCCCACGCTGCTGTATTTAATGTCTGCATACCGGATGACTTTCGTGAATTCTCCGCCACCAACTAGGGTTCAAGCCGCAATGTTTTAGTCACCTTTCTGCCTTGAAAACATCAATTTTTCCGGCCGCTGCTACAACAGCGGCTGCAACAATAACATTGTTTTTCAGGCATGTGTACATGCCTAATTTTTCTGGCCTCTAGTGCTGCACTGTGGCTGCAAAAACAAAACAAAAAAAAAAGGCACATACAAGTGTCAATTCCCCTTTCGTGATCGTTACCTTGCTGTGGTGAAGGGGCTTGCGTATCACAATGAAGCGATCATCACCTCTATGAGTGTGTTGGCAATGTTGCCACACCCCAGATGATAAGGTCGTTGCTTCATTATGATCAGACCAAGCGATCGGCTGGATGTTTTTTCATAGAAAAAACTTAAATTTATTTTATTTTATTTTTTTAAGTTGTATGGGTGGGTTTTTAATACATAAAATAAAAAAATCATAATAAAGTCTCTTAATAGTTTATTAGAAATATGGCAGACAATTTAAAAAATCCCCATCAATTCCAATACAAGTCAAGTACAAAGCTCAGAACTAAATTATTCCAGAATGT
Source organism: Bufo gargarizans (assembly GCF_014858855.1). NCBI lineage: Eukaryota > Metazoa > Chordata > Amphibia > Anura > Bufonidae > Bufo > Bufo gargarizans. The sequence continues at coordinate 575,254,753 of NC_058082.1, forward strand.
CGTAATGGTTTGTTAATTTGACAATGGTTAATCAATTCGACACTAGTGATGAGCGGCAGGTGCCATATTCGATTTCGACGAAATTCGCGAATATTCGATAGAATATTCGTTTTATATTCGTCGAAATCGAATATTCGTCATTATGCTAGTTATCGCGAATAATATGCGATTTAAAAAATCGCATATGCGATTTTTTTTTTTTTTTTTTTTTTTTTTTTTTTTAACTTAAAGGCTACTCTCCTTTGAAATCGCAAATGCGATTAATATAACACGAAATAATCGCATTTGCGATTTCAACGTAATTCTCAAATCCGACAGTACATTCTAGTATATGGAGACGTTACCATGGTGATGGGGACGCTCCATGAGCATGGCATATAGCAGGGATCAGCAACCTTCGGCACTCCAGCTGTGGTGCAACTACAACTCCCAGCATGCACACCTCCATGGCTGTTCTCAGGACTCCCAAAGAAGTGAATGGAGCATGCTGGGAGTCGTAGTTTGACAACAGCTGGAGTGCCGGAGGTTGCTGATCCCTGGAATATAGCATTAAGTAAAAATCGCAAATGCGATTATTTCGTGTTATATTAATCGCATTTGCGATTTTTTTTTTTTTTTTTTTTACTATGGTTGGCTTCAATGGTAGAATTAGCGAATATGACGAATATATTCGTTATATTCCACAAAACGAATATACGAATGTATTCGTCATATTCCACAAAACGAAGATAACGAAGTATTCTGCATCTCAGTTATATCTACCTATTCATCAACTTCGCTAATTCTAGCAATCATATAGGAAAGTTTACTATAGAGACAGCTAAGTATAATTCGCTATGCGATTATATGACTGCTTTTTTTTTTATATAAATAGAATAATTATAATACCTGATAATTATTATAATCTATTTATATAAAAAAGCAAAGTAATATAATCGCATAGCGAATTATACTTATCTGTCTCTATAGTAAACTGTCCTATATGATTGCTAGAATTAGCGAAGTTGATGAATAGGTAGATATAACTGAGATGCAGAATACTTCGTTATCTTCGTTTTGTGGAATATAACGAATATATTCGTATATTCGTTTTGTGGAATATAACGAATATATTCGTCATATTCGCTAATTCTACCATTGAAGCCAACCATAGTACAAAAAAAAAAAATAAAAAAAAAAAAAATCGCAAATGCGATTAATATAACACGAAATAATCGCATTTGCGATTTTTACTTAATGCTATATTCCAGGGATCAGCAACCTCCGGCACTCCAGCTGTTGTCAAACTACGACTCCCAGCATGCTCCATTCACTTCTTTGGGAGTCCTGAGAACAGCCATGGAGGTGTGCATGCTGGGAGTTGTAGTTGCACCACAGCTGGAGTGCCGAAGGTTGCTGATCCCTGCTATATTCCATGCTCATGGAGCGTCCCCATCTCCATGGGAACGTCTCCATATACTAGAATGTACTGTCGGATTTGAGAATTACGTTGAAATCGCAATTGCGATTAATATAACACGAAATAATCGCATTTGCGATTTCAACGTAATTCTCAAATCCGACAGTACATTCTAGTATATGGAGACGTTCCCATGAGCATGGAATATAGCATTACTAAGTTAAAATCGCAAATGCGATTATTTCGTGTTATATTAATCGCATTTGCGATTTTTTTTTTTTTTTTTTTTATTTTTTTTACTATGGTTGGCTTCAATGGTAGAATTAGCGAATATGACGAATATATTCGTTATATTCCACAAAACGAATATACGAATATATTCGTTATATTCCACAAAACGAAGATAACGAAGTATTCTGCATCTCAGTTATATCTACCTATTCATCAACTTCGCTAATTCTAGCAATCATATAGGACAGTTTACTATAGAGACAGCTAAGTATAATTCGCTATGCGATTATATGACTGCTTTTTTTTTATATAAATAGAATAATTATAATACCTGATAATTATTATAATCTATTTATATAAAAAAGCAAAGTAATATAATCGCATAGCGAATTATACTTATCTGTCTCTATAGTAAACTGTCCTATATGATTGCTAGAATTAGCGAAGTTGATGAATAGGTAGATATAACTGAGATGCAGAATACTTCGTTATCTTCGTTTTGTGGAATATAACGAATATATTCGTATATTCGTTTTGTGGAATATAACGAATATATTCGTCATATTCGCTAATTCTACCATTGAAGCCAACCATAGTAAAAAAAAAAAAAAAAAAAAAAAAAAATCGCAAATGCGATTAATATAACACGAAATAATCGCATTTGCGATTTTAACTTAGTAATGCTATATTCCATGCTCATGGGAACGTCTCCATATACTAGAATGTACTGTCGGATTTGAGAATTACGTTGAAATCGCAAATGCGATTATTTCGTGTTATATTAATCGCAATTGCGATTTCAACGTAATTCTCAAATCCGACAGTACATTCTAGTATATGGAGACGTTCCCATGGAGATGGGGACGCTCCATGAGCACGGAAGGCGGCAGAAGCGGCAACGGGCACTGACTGGAGCAGCCAGGAAGCCAGGAATCCAAAGGACAGGTAAGAACAACTTTAGGGAAGTGGGAAAGGAAAAAATATAACAATTAAAAAAAAAAAAAAAAAAAAAAAAAAAAAGAATATTCGAAATTGCGAATTTATAGCACTATATTCGAAATATTCGCGAATTAGCGAAGTGCCGATATTCGCGAAAAAAATTCGCGATTCGAATATTCGCGCTCAACACTATTCGACACACGTCCCCGGATAGGGGACGTAACAGGGATTAAACTGATAGGAATAGTACTGGTTAAGACACCACTCATATAGGGTGTCACAGCACATTGCTCCGTGCACGCGCAGTGCCCCAACTTGGGAGTAAGAGGACCGACCAAGCTGCTTTTTCCATCTCCCGGTTCCTAAAATCAATTCAGTTTGGTGTATCAGAGTTTGGTCTGTCAATGTGAAGGCAGTCGAAGGTACCCGGCCAATTTTTTTTTTCACAAAAGGCAATACCACCCTGATATGGGACGTAACAGGGATTAAACTGATGAGAATAGTACTTCAGAAAATAGCACTCATATCGGGTGTGACAATAAAATGGCATGGCGCAGACGCAGTGACCGTGGCGTGGATTCAAACAAAGGGGAGGGAACCAGCGTTTTTTTAACCATCTCCCCATTCGAAAAATCTATTTAATTAATGGACCCCAGATTGGGGACGTAACAGGGATTAAACTGATGAGAAGAGAGAACTATAGAAAATAGCACTCAAATCGAGTGGGACAGTAAATTGCACGGCACAGACGCAGTGACCGTGGATTCAAACAAAGGGGGGGGAGCCAGCGTTTTTTTAACCATCTCCCCGTTCAAAAAATCAATTCAATTCACCTTTCCGGGACCCTTGGTGTTGTACGTGGCTGGGTGGAGGAAGAAACCTTCAATGACATCAACGGGACATGGCTAGCTTGGTATCCAACCTTGTGCAAATGGGAAGTTTGCGGTTGGGCAAATGGACTGTTTGCGGTTGTTTGCGGTGCATTAAAAGGGGAGTTTGGTCTGCCAATGTCTGTGAAGCGGGCGTAACCCTTACACTACCTGATCGATACAACATCATACCTGATCGTATACACACACTGGATGTTTTAAACCACGTTGTTCAAAAAAAAATTGGATTGTTAAGTGATTTATGCCCTTTATGGATTAAAATCCAACTTTGCGTCAACTATGTAGTTTTCCATGGGAGTTTTGCCATGGATCCCCGTCCGGCATGCCACAGTCCAGGTATTAGTCCCCTTGAAACAACTTTTCCATCACTATTGTGGCCAGAAAGAGTTCCTGTGGGTTTTAAAATTTGCCTGCCTATAGAAGTCAATGGCGGTTCGCCCGGTTCGCACGTTCGCGAACATTTGTAGAAAGTCGCGTTCGCCGTTCGCGAACGGAAAATTTTGTGTTCGCAACATCTCTATTTCTCAGGTGCGAGTAGGTGACAGAACCTTCAGTGTTATTTGGTCGGGCGTAATGCAGCTCCACGAATTGTGAAACCAGAACAAGTACAGGCCATAGTAGATGGTGTTGCTGACAGTGCCTCCAGTTCCTTCACATTGTCTCCCACCCAGTCTCCTTCTAAAAGATAAGAATTGGCACCTGCAGCCAATGTCCATCAGTCTTTCACCTCACCCCTTTGCAAATCAGCCAAGCAGTGTGAGCCCAAGTCATGCAGCAGTCTATTCTGCTTTTTGATGACTCTACTAACAAGGTTTCCTAGGGCAATCCACAAAGCCCTGCCCCAGAAGTGGTAGAGATTGAGTGCACCGATGCCCAACCACTTATGTTTCAAGATGAGTACATGGGAGGACCACCGCAGCACGTGTCGGATAATGACAAAACACAGTTGCTAACTGCTGTGGCTTTCTACAGTGTGCAGGCCGACAAGGAGGGCAGGGGTGAAGACTGGGTGGAAGATGATGTGGAGGATGATGAGGTCCTCAACCCCACATGTAATCAAGGTCATGAGAGTGACCTGTGTAGTTCAGAGGAAGAGGCGGTGATCGCACAGAGCCACCAGCACAGCAGAAGAGGGAGCAGGGTGCAAAAGTGGAGCGGCCGTCCCCTAGACAGTACACCTGCTACTGCCCAGCACAGCAAGGACTGAGCACACTAAAGCCAGCTCCAAGAAGTTCCCTGGCATAGCAGTTCTTCAGACAATGTGCTGATGACAAGACATGAGTGGTTTGCACGCTGTGCAATCAGATCCTGAAGTGAGGCATAATCGTTTTCAACCTCAGCACAACCTGCATGACGAGGCATCTAAGGCAAAGCACGAGCTGCCGTGGAGTAGACACCTCAAAAACCAAGAAAGGTCTCTGTCTCCTCCTGCTTCCTCTTCTGCAGCAGTCTCGGCCTCTTCATCCACCTCTGGAGTGACAGTGGCACCTGCTACCCCGCAAACAGAGGATCTGCCAGCAACACCACCACCTGGGTCACCAAACATCTCCACAATGTCCCATGGAAGCGTTCAGCTCTCTATCTTCCAAACATTGGAGCAGAAGAGGAAGTACCCCCCTACCCACCCGCGATCCCTGGCCCTGAATGCCAGCATTTTAAAATTACTGGCCATTGGGGGGGCAGAGCTAGCGCCGAAACAGCATGGACGCCTGAGGCTGCAGCTCCATGATTGTTATCGCCACAGAAGCCTCTTCACCATAAGCTGGCGCTCCGAACATGGTTAAAATCGGAGGTCCCAGAGCCGGAGACCACACAGGACAAGATAGAGGTGCTCCCACCTCAGGGGAGATGGATAAATTCATTAAAAAAGCGGCGGCACTGCATGTCTCCAGAGACACCAAGATGGCGCCGACCCCGTCCCGTGCCCCGCGCACCAAACAAGCTGAGCTAATAGATCAAGCCACCGGAGGTGAGGAAGAAGCTGATAACTTACCTATCTCACGCACCTTCCTGAAAGAGATCCTTTCCTCCTCATTGGCTTCAGCACTAGAACCTCTAAGTTCTGATCTTGCTGCTATTAATCAGGAAATCTCACAAGTTGGCAGCCGAGTGGAGACACTTGAAAACATGCAGGAAACCATCATTCAGCACCAGAATGAAGTATCGCAGCGCTTCCAGGCTATACAACTAAAGATGAATTACCTCTGCAGCTCCCTGGAAGATCAGGAAAATAGAGGTAGGTGCAACAACTTGCGTTTTAGGGGTGTCCCTGAGACCGTTGAAACAGGTGACATTCCCAGCACAGTGGTGCAGATATGCATGTCCCTGCTAGGGCCAGAAACAAACACCGAGCCCTAAGGCCCAAACCCGCCGCCTCAGCCCCTCCAAGGGACATAATATGTAAATTTCTCAGCTTCCCTGTTAAGGAAGCAGTCATATACAAGGCCCGTCAATCCGGCAAAGTATCCTGGGACGGACATGATATACAAATCTTTCAAGATTTATCCCAGTCTACCCTTGAAAAAAGAAAAGCTCTGATACCACTAACAAGCTGGCTCAGAGAACACAGGATCCCCTTCAGATGGTCCTTTCCTTTTGGCCTATCCTTCATGTTTGAGGGACGCAGACTCTCTATATCCAACTGCACTGATCTGGACTCAATCTACGAACATCTCCAGATAGAGCCCCTCAGGATCGAAAACTGGGACCCCATCCAAGATTTGGGCAATCTACCCGAAATCCCTCACCTTGGCATATGGGAACGTCAATGCACTCCTAAGCGTCAAAAGAGTCCTAGGAACCCCAGAAGAACAGCACCCAGCAGACTTCCTATGGACAACTGAATATTCCTTGCCCACCAGCCCTCTAAGCATTTAGTGATAACTAACATGTTATTTATTTCTCTTTACCCCCCTTTACCAACCCCAGGAAAATTATGCCTATTTTCCAATTAGCTTTGCTAATACGGTTACTTGTTGTTTTCTCTGTTAATTCCTTTTTTTTATTTCAGGATGTAATTTATACTATAGATTACTTGATTCCCCACAGAGGGAGGGAGTACTATGTGTCTTTTTCGAGCCGTGTAGAGAATCTTGAATGTATGCCCTCTGGAGTAAGGAGCGGTGGGGCAGTACCCTCTAATTTATGAACTAATATGGCGGATTTACAAATTACCTCATATAACGTAAAGGGCTTTAATGCCCCTTCTAAATGCTGCCAAGTTTTCTCTGATTAAAAAAAAAGGGGCTGCTCCGTAGTTCTCCTCCAGGAGACACATTTTAGACTCAACCATTACCCAAATCTCTCTAATGCTTACTTCTCCACTTGGTATCATTGTGGTTCTGAATCATCGGCTTCTAAAGGAGTCAGTATAGGTTTCAGTAGGAATACGCCTTTCACCTACTTGGATCATATCCAAGACCCCGAGGGTAGATTTATAATCCTTAAGGGTTTATACATTTATTAATGTCTATGCTCCAAACGTCAACCAGGCTACATGGCTCAACAAAACTCTTCAGACGTTTGACCACTTTAGAGAGGGAGTGACTATTCTGGGAGGTGACCTCAATCTCACGTTGGTCCCCCCGATTGGTCCCCCCTCTTCTCAAAGGTCTGCTATCTCTAATAAAGCTCTAAGCAAATTGAGAAAACTTCTCTAAGACCGGTGCCTGGTTGACGTCTGGAGAACCTTGCACCCCAACGATAAGGACTATACTTTTTATTCCAACCCACATGGTTCATATCAGCGCTTGGATTATCTTTTTGTTTCATCTGAACATATTCAATTATGCACCAAGGCCCAAATAGGCTCTATTAGCCTATCCGATCACGCCCCTTTATGAATACAAATACTCACACCTAATAGACCTCTAAAAATGTTCCACTGGAAACTAAATGAACAGCTGATCCAAACCCCAGAAAATATCGAAAAAGTCCATAAATGGCTGAATGAATTTTTCTCAACCAACAACACTTCGGATATCCACCCATATACCCCTACGGACACCCACAAAGCCTTTATTAGGGGGCAGTTGATAAGTCTAGGCTCATGCACAAAGAAACTAAGACTTGCCCGCATCGACTCCCTCCTGAAGGAAATTAGAGATATAGAGGCTCTCCATAAGAGATCCCTGCTGGACTCCCATTTATCTAAGTTAGTAATATTAAGGAATGAACTTAAAAACACCTCTAAACACCCAAACTGCTAAATATTTCCTTCACTCACAATATAAATATTTCGCCCATGGGGATAAGGTGTCTAAAATGATGTCTAGAATCAAAAAAAGAAAGGCCCAAAACTTTATTTGTAAAATTCGCAATAATTATGGCACCCTACTTACTAACACTCAAGACATAGCCCAGAGATTTAAATTTTTCTATAGTTCCCTATTTAACCTACCTCCCCAGGAAAGCGATACCATGGATCATACACATCAGGACTTGATAGATCTCTTCCTCCGCTCTATTAACATACCCCAAATTAACAGTAGTCAGTCAAATGCCCTAAATTCCCCATTCACTAGTGACGAACTTCTTTTGGCAATTAAACAGCTTCCTAAAGGGAAAGCTCCTGGCCCAGATTGATTCCCAGCTTTCTACTTCTGCTCTTTTCAAACCACCCTCCTCCCTCACTTGCTTAATGTATGTAACCAATCCCTACAAGGTGATCCTCTTTCTCAAGAGATGACAAAAGCCAACATCACTATTATACCCAAAGAAGGGAAAGACCCCACCGACCGTGGTAACTACCGCCCTATATCTCTTCTAAACATAGATTTAAAACTACTGGCCAAACTACTGGCGAACCGACTTGCCCCTCTTTTACCCAAAATTGTACACAGAGACCAGACAGGTTTTATTAAGGGTAGGGAGGGAAAGGATAACACAGCAAGAGTAATAAATGCCATACTTCACGCCTCAAAACATCATCTTCCTTTAGTCCTGATCAGCACTGACGCCGAAAAAGCATTTGACCGAATCCACTGGAACTTCATGTACAGCACTATGATACAGTTTGGTATTCCTTTAGCTTTTATATGTTCTACCAAAGCTATGTACACCAATGCCTCGGCGTCAGTGCTGATTAACGACACCATCTCACAACCCTTTCCTATAAGAAATGGGACTAGACAGGGATGCCTGTTAAATACCATATTCTCACCTGAAGATCAACTACTTCCCAGTGCCGATAACGCTGTTCTTAGCGTTACTATCCCACTTCTATGCCTCCTTGAAAAAATGCTGCTGGCGATGATGGAAGAAGATGTGGCACAGGTGGAGGAGGAGGAAGAGGGATCATTTCGTAGGGTTTCCGGCCAGTCATTTATTAGTGGCTCCGAGGGTGGGTTCCTGCACCCACAAACGCCAGGTACACAATTGATCAGCAAGGGCACAGTTCTGGAGGATGACGAGGTGGAGGATGAGGAGATGGATGAGGAGGAACCTTGTTCACAGCAGGGTGGCACCCAAACCAGCTCATAGCCATCACTGGTGCGTGGCTGGGGGGATACAGAGGACACAGACGATACACCTTCCACAGAGGACATGAACACTCACATGAGTGATTACATGCTGCAGTGTCTCCGCAATGACCGCCGAGTTGCCCACATTCTAATTTTTGCTGATTACTGGGTGGCTACGCTGCTGGATCCCCGTTACAAGGACAACAAACCATCCTTAATTCCCTCACTGGAGAGTGATCGTAAGGTGCGCGAGTACAAACGCATGCTGGTAGACGCGCTGCTGGTGGCATTCCCACCTGACAGCAGGGGCACAGTGGAAGCACAAGGTAAAGGCAGAGGAGGAGGAAGAGGTCGCCAAAGCAGCCGGGGCACCGCCAGCACCTCAGAAGGCAGGTTTAGCATTGCCAAAATGTGGAAAAGCTTTGTCAGCACGTCACAACAACCAGCACCACCAGCTGATCTGAATGTCTCAGCAGGAGGCAGCATTTCACAAACATGGTGGAGCAGTATGTGTGCACATGCCTACACGTACTGAATGACGGGTCTTCCCCCTTCAACTTCTGGGTCTCCAAATTGGGCACATGGCCTGAGCTTGCCCTTTACGCCTTGGAGGTGCTGGCCTGCCCTGTAGCCAGTGTATTATCTGAACGTGTGTTTAGCACGGCAGGGGGCTTTATCACAGACAAACGCAGTCGCCTGTCCACAGCCAATGTGGACAAGCTCACGTTCATTAAAATAAAGCAGGCATGGATCCCAAAGGACTTGTCTGTACCTTGTGCAGAATAAACATGTATACCGGCCTTAACCAGCCATTGTTATACTACAGCACAATAAGTCATTCTTGTATTTTGGATATTTCTCATGCTTTTGGAGTGTACCCTAATTTAAAACAAAAAATTAAACCAAAAACCAGTGTTACCTCCTTCCACCTACACCGCTACGTCCACTGCCGCCTCAAATTATACTCCATATGGATCTCCACCTCATAAATCATTTTTCTTTTAATTTGTAAGTATTTTATTTTATGTAATTTCACTACTTTGTCTATTACATTTTCGGGTGAGATTCACCAATTTTGGATGTGATATACCACTGCTATACCTAGTAGACAGGTTAAAAAAATTAACAAATTTGTCTGTTACATTTTCGGGTGAAATTTACCAATTTTTGGGTGTGATGTACCACTGCTATACCTAGTAGACAGGTTAAAAAAATTCACTAATTTGTATGTTACAATTTTGGGTTAAATCCCTTTCATCTGCATAGATGAAAGGGATTTAACCCCTTAGGGACACAGCCTTTTTACACCTTAGGACCAGGCCATTTTTTGAAAATCTGACCAGTGTCACTTTAAGTGATGATAACTTTAAAACGCTTTGACTTATCCAGGCCATTCTGAGATTGTTTTTTCGTCACATATTGTACTTCATGACACTGGTAAAATAAAGTTAAAAAAAATATTTTTTTTTGCATAAAAAAATGTCAAATTTACCCAAAATTGGGAAAAATTAGCAAATTTCAAAGTTTCAGTTTCTCTACTTCTGTAATACATAGTAATACCCTTAAAAATTGTGATGACTTTACATTACCCATATGTCTACTTCATGTTTGAATTATTTTGGGAATGATATTTTATTTTTTGGGGATGTTACAAGGCTTAGAAGTTTAGAAGCAAATTTTGAAATTTTTCAGAAATTTACGAAAACCCAATTTTTAGGGACCACTACAGCTCTGAAGTCACTTTGCGAGGCTTACATAATAGAAACCACCCAAAAATGACCCCATTCTATAAACTACACCCCTCAAGGTATTCAAAACTGATTTTACAAACTTTGTTAACCTTTTAGGTGTTGCACAAGAGTTATTGGCAAATGGGGATGAAATTTGGGAATTTCATTTTATTGCCTAATTTTCCATTTTAACCAATTTTTTCCACTAACAAAGCAAGGGTTAACAGCCAAACAAGACTGTATCTTTATTGCCCTGACTCTGCCGTTTACAGAAACACGCCATATGTGGCCGTAAACTACTGTACGGCCACACAGCGGGGCGTAGAGTGAAAGGTGCGCCGTTTGGTTTTTGGAAGGCAGGTTTTGCTGGACTGGTTTTTTGACACCATGTCCCATTTGAAGCCCCCTGATGCACCCCTAGAGTATAAACTCCATAAAAGTGACCCCATCTAAGAAACTACACCCCTCAAGGTATTCAAAACTGATTTTACAAACTTTGTTAACCCTTTAGGTGTTGCACAAGAGTTATTGGCAAATGGGGATGAAATTTGAGAATTTCATTTTTTTGCCTAATTTTCCATTTTAACCCATTTTTTCCACTAACAAAGCAAGGGTTAACAGCCAAACAAGACTGTATCATTATTGCCCTGACTCTGCCATTTACAGAAACACCCCATATGTGGACGTAAACTACTGTACGGCCACACAGCGGGGCGTAGAGTGAAAGGTGCGCCGTTTGGTTTTTGGAAGGCATGTTTTGCTGGACAGTTTTTTTGACACCATGTCCCATTTGAAGCCCCCCTGATGCAACCCTAGAGTAGAAACTCCAAAAAAGTGACCCCATCTAAGAAACTACACCCCTCAAGGTATACAAAACTGATTTTACAAACTTTGTTAACCCTTTAGGTGTTGCACAAGATTTAATGGAAAATAGAGATACAATTTCAAAATTTCACTTTTTTGGCAGATTTTCCATTTTAATATTTTTTTTCCAGTTACAAAGCAAGGGTTAACAGCCAAACAAAACTCATTATTCATGGCCCTAATTCTGTAGTTTACAGAAACACCCCATATGTGGTCGTAAACCGCTGTACGGTCACACGGCAGGGCGCAGAAGGAAAGGAATGCCATACGGTTTTTGGAAGGCAGATTTTGCTGGACTGGTTTTTTTGACACCATGTCCCATTTGAAGCCCCCCTGATGCACCCCTAGAGTAGAAACTCCAAAAAAGTGACCCCATTTTAGAAACTACGGGATAGGGTGGCAGTTTTGTTGGTACAAGTTTAGGGTACATATGATTTTTGGTTGCTCTATATTACACTTTTTGTGCGGCAAGGTAACAAGAAATTGCTTTTTTGGCACCGTTTTTTTTTTTTGTTATTTACACCATTCATCTGACAGGTTAGATCATGTGGTAATTTTATAGAGCAGGTTGTCACGGACGCGGTGATACCCAATATGTATACAATTTTTTTTATTTATGTACGTTTTACACAATAATTTCATTTTTAAAACAAAAAAAATGTTTTAGTGTCTCCATAGTCTAAGAGCCATAGTTTTTTTAATTTTTGGGCGATTATCTTATGTAGGGTCTCATTTTTTGTGGGATGAGATGACGGTTTGATTGGCACTATTTTGGGGTGCACATGACTTTTTGATTGCTTGCTATTACACTTTTTGTGACGGAAGATGACAAAAAATGGCTTTTTTTACACCGTTTTTATTTTTATTTTTTTACGGTGGTCATCTGAGGGGTTAGGTCATGTGATATTTTTATAGAGCCGGTCAATACGGACGCGGCGATACCTAATATGTATACTTTTTTTTTATTTATGTAAGTTTTACACAATGATTTCATTTTTGAAACAAAAGAAATCATGTTTTAGTGTTTCCATAGTCTAAGAGCCATAACTTTTTCAGTTTTTGGGCGAGTATCATGGGTAGGGTATGGTTTTTGCGGGATGAGATAACGGTTTGATTGTTACAATTTTGGCGTAGATGCGACTTTTTTGATCACTTTTATTACCTTTTTTGGGAAGTAAGGTGGGCAAAATTCCAATTTCATCATAGTTTTTAATTTTTTATTTTTATGGCGTTCACCGTTCGGGTAAAGTAACATTACCGTTTTATAGATCAGGTCGTTACGGACGCGGCGATACCAAACATGTGTAGGGAATTTTATTTTTTTCATTTTTAATCAGTGATAAATGTGTTTTTTGATTTTTACTTTATTTTTCACTTTTTTCACTTTTTTTTTGACCCAGACCCACTTGGTTCTTGAAGATCCAGTGGGTCTGATGTCTGCATAATACAGTACAGTACAATATATATTGTACTGTACTGTATTTTACTTACACTTTGTCTGAACAGATCTATGCTTTCAGCACAGATCTGTTCAGAACCATGGACAGCAGGACGCCTGAGAAGGCGTCCTGTTGCCATGGGAACCTTCCCCGTCTGCTCAGTAGTGGCCAGAACTGCGCAGACGGGGAAGGGTAAGGACGGGGCTTGGGGGGCTCTCTGGGGGCTCTCTCCCTCTCCATTCGGGGGACTGCAAAGGCACAGCAGCCCCCCGATGGGAGAGGGAGGGAGCTCCCTCTTACTGTTAACCTTTTCCATACAGCGGTCCGTACGGACCGCTGTATGGAAAGGGTTAAACGGCTGACATCGCATCACCGATGTCAGCCGTTTATACCAGGGTGCCAGCAATGTGCTGGCACCCTGGTATACCCACTAGACGCCAACAATTACGCAATGGGAGGCGGGCGGGGGATCGCGATCCCGCCTACCGCACCGCCCGCCTCCCGCACCGCCCGCACCGCCCGCAACCCTCCCCCTGCACCTCCCACCGTGCTCGAACAACTCAGGGGTGCAGGGGGGAGGGATACAGGAAACCATTTTTAATCCTAAAGTTTCTGATCCCCGCGGTCAGGGACCGCGGGGATCAGAAACTGCAGAAATCGCAGCAAACCGCAGGTCTGAATTGACCTGCGGTTTGCCGCGATCGCCGACATGGGGGGGTCACGGGACCCCCCCGCGCATTTAGCCTAGGTGCCTGCTCAATGATTTGAGCAGGCGCCGGGTTCCGATCACTGCCAGCCGCACGGCAGTGATCGAAAATGCACAGGGCGTACATGTACGCCCTGTGTCCTTAAGTACCAGGGCACAAGGGCGTACCTGTACGCCCTGTGTCCTTAAGGGGTTAAATTTCAGAAATTCGTCTTTAATTGGCCCTTTTCTTCGATCCTTCTTCTTTAATAATTTGTCACACATTTCTGCTTCATCCCATTGCAGCCATTGACCTCCCTTGGATGAGGTCTCCCTTTCTCAAGCTCCCTCTCTGGCATGTGCACCTCTGCATAGGTGACAGGAACATAAATTTCTAAAAAAAATATTTAATTGATGCGTGCCACCTCCTTTTATTCAATGCTTAAACTTTAACAAGTTGTCCCACATTTGCGTTTCAATAGTTTGTACCACATTTCCACTCTATCATATTTAATTTGAAACAAGTAACCTCTCTTGGATGTGGTCTCTCTTTCTCACGCTCCCTCTCCTGAGTGGAACCCTGATTCACCGATAACCGTGATCAACATGGTAGGCTCAGAAAAGAACATCGAAAGTTGATAGAGAAGATATCTAAATGGATGATGGACGTCACAGGGACGAGCGATCAGGCAAAAGTTATCTAGAGTCAACAAAGCATCAGCAGGGCCTCTCCTGTCTCTCTTAACGTTTCCTAATCCAAAATACTGCAGTGATATTCCCTGTAATTTTTTAATAATCATTCAAATATCAGGGCATCTTAAGAGTCCTGTATTGTTTTTTTTCGTCACTATCTCCCCGAGATAGGGAGTGGGTAATTCCTGCGCGCCCCAACCTTAACTTGGAAGCTTATGCTTTAATACTTTGTCCCACATTTCCGCTCGATTAAATTTAATTTCATGCATGGACCTCCCTTGGATGTGGTCTCTCTTTCTCACGCTCCCTCTCCAGCGTGGAACCCTGTTTCGCCGCTAACCGTGATCAAGATGTTAGGCGCAGAAAAGAACACCGAAAATTGATAGAGCAGATATCCAATTGGATCGTGAACATCACAGGGACGTGCGACATAGTGCGGCAGTATGTTTGCACACACCTACACGAACTGACTGATGACTCTGCCCCCTGCAACTTCTGGGTCTCTAAATTGGGCACATGGCCTGAGCTTGCCCTTTACTCCTTGGAGGTGCTGGCCTGCCTTGCGGCCAGTGTATTGTCTGAACGTGTGTTTAGCACGACTGGAGGTGGTTATCACAGGTTATATTTCCCAATGTTTTGGGGTGTACCGTAATAAATAAATAAATAATTTTAAACCAAAAAGCAGTGTATGCTATCTCCTCCTCACCCACCGCCGCTTCCGCCTACACCACCACATCCACTGCCTCCTCAACCTCTTACTCCATATGGACCTCGTCCTCCAAGATCAAGAATATTATTTTTTATTTTTACGTATTTTATCTTATTTAAAGTAATTTCCCTATCCACTTTCCCTATCCAGTTTGCAGAGCACTTGCCATGGTCTTGTCACGGATGGTGTAACAGAAAACAAGAAGTTACAAATAAGGATCTGACTGGCTTGATCTGAAACTAAGGAACAAAAGGGTGACCCCTATTTAAGCCCTGAAACTCTCCCTGTCTTCTCAGCCCATGCAAAGTTCTCTATGATAGAAAATTGCATGCCCTCGTGCCTCGACTGTATGACACCTGAACACCCTATAATAGTGAGGGGACACAACCACCGGCTCCCTACACTTAATACAGAGGGAGTCAGGGTCACCTAGGAGCAAGCAAACAGGAAAACACAAATCAATGAAGAGACTTATCTGTAGAAGCATCAGCTGTAGCATCCAGCATGTACACACTCCAGGAAGTTGTATAAACCGCAAAGTGATGCAGTATGGGAGGGGATTTAAAGGGATGCAATCAGTGCAACTAGATGACAGCTGAGAGAGGGAAACGAGATGACAAAACAAAATCAAAACAAAAGAACCTCAAGCAGGAGGTTCTGAAGAACATCTGTCAGAGCGTCTCAGATGTCTGGCGGTGACAGGTCTTAACCACATTTTGATGCCATTTGCAGCCCTTTAGCCCTTTCCATGACATTTTTACAGCCATTTTAGTGCTCAAAAGTTTGGGTCCCCATTGACTTCAATGGGGTTCGGGTTCAGGGTCAAGTTCGGGTCAAGTTCGGATCTTGAACTCAAGTTCGGCCAAACCCGTCGAACCCAAACATCCAGGTGTACGTTCAACTCTACTAATTACCTATTTTCTGGATAGGTCATTAGTATATCTTGAGAAGGCATTGGCACTCCTATGAGTGCCACAGCCTTCTCACGGCTTTCCCTAGGCCAGTTAAATCACATTCATTAGTAACATGGCCTAGGCCCAGCTCAGCCCCATTTTAGTGAAGCACCGCCACTACACAATGGTAAGCTACAAGAAGAGCCCAGGTGCCTTCTTAAACAACTTGTTGGCGGGGATCTCGGGTCTGCAGAGAATAAGTAATCAGTTAAAAAGTCTTGGAAACCCCTTTACACTGACACAAAAAACACTGCAAATGATAAATTTACCCATATGTGTCTATATGTGGCAACCTGGTAGCGGTAATGCGGATTGCACCCTTTCAAGGATTTTGGCAGTGTTTCTTGACAATGTACTACATTTGTATTGTAAGAAACTGGAACTGTTAACAAAATTCCCAGCAGAAAGGTAGGATACATACTGAAACCACAAAAAAAATCTGTATGAAAATGCATTTACTACAAAACTGATAGAAGCAACACTTTATATTAGACAAAAAGGCTAAAAAGTTGACATTGATTTCACAGTTTGAAAGCCAAAATTATATATCTTTTAATCTTAAAATAAATTTTGCATCTCATGTGTCTATGTTTTGTAGTTCTCAGATTTCCTCTAAATAAAAAATAAATAAAATATCTTCTACAAATGATTTATTTTTTAAATGAAAAGAAAAAAATGTTGAACAGATAATGAAGCAGCTGGTGCCCAGCACCTGAAATACAATACAGAAAATAATGCTTTCAATTCCAGTTCATATAATAGAACAATGAGAGCTTCATATAGAGAGATCATAACGCGCCTATTGCAGTACTCTAAATAATTCAATTAATATCATGTGCTTTTGTAGACTATAGTTGGTATGGCAACCCTTCAACTTTGGTGTATTGCTTCTATTTGAAAATATCGATAAAATAAAAGATTCGGAGTATAGTCAACAGTGGCAGTTGATAGGACTTTTTTAGGGCTCGTTTGCACGACCGTACCTTTGGTCCAAATCCGAGCCACATTTATTTCGGCTCGGGTGCGAACCCATTCACTTATATGGGGCCGCAAAAGATGCGGACAGCACTTTGTGTGCTGACCGTATCCGTTGCTCCGTTCCATGGTCCCGCAAAAGTTATGAGTCATGTCCTATTCTTGTCCGTTTTGCGGACAAGAATAGGCATTTCTATAAAGGGCCGTCCATTCCGAAAATTGCGGAAGGCACACGGACAGCATCCGTGTTTTACGGATCCGCAATTTGCACGGTACGGTCATGTGAACAAGTCCTTAATTGTATTCTCTATTGGTTGGTATATGGCTCCTTCTCCTCTCTCACAGCATGCTGCGTCACACACACACCAGGTGAGTTTATAGCAGCATTCCCCTCCTCTATCCACTCCTCTCTGTCCATCCTTTCTTCTGTTCCTTGTTTTATACTAGCTGGATTGTTGTGGTGACTGAGGAGGTTTCTGAACATTTAGATAGATCATTTAGGCAAGGAAGAAGAGCTACAAAGTGCTTGAAGTTACCGGAAATGCCACATTTAGACATGGCCTTGCGGAACCTTGCTTGTTCGATGTTCGCCGAACAGGCGAACATATAGCGATGTCTGCCGGCGCCATATTCTTTGCATTGTGCAGAACTTTGACCCATGACACATCCATCAGGTGGGACAGGACAGCAAATTGAGACATTTCAACACATGGACACACCCCCTAACCTATAAATAAACCCGATCTGGCTGCCATTTTACATTCAGTCTTTTGCCAGTGTAGGGAGAGATCGCTGTGTGGTGCAGGGGCAGACTGTTAGAGAGTATAGAGACACAAAACGCTAGCTAATAGGGTCACAAACGTTTTTTTTAAGGACTGGTATAGGTTTGCTATCGATAGGTGTGAAGTACTGAGAGGTGTAATATACATAGAAAGTATATTATAGTGCATTTGTATTGTGCAGCAGTTGTGTGCGGTTCTGCTGCGATACGGCAGCTATACAGAGCAGTGATGGCCAGTTCGCCGTGTTCACTCGCAAACACATGCAGGCTGCCATCTTAAATCACAAGTCCGGTGAGGCACAGGTAAGCCCTTACCTGTGCCTGCGCCGCAAGCCGGTCTGAAACAAATGCGGTCACCGGGAGCAGGCAGTTCTAAGAACAGCCCGATGAAGGCCCCCGGTGGCTGTTCTCGGAACTGCCTGCTCCCGTTAACCGCCTTTGTTTCAGAGCGGCTACCTGTGCCTCGCCGGACTTGTGATTTAAGATGGCAGCCCGCATGTGTTCGCAGGCGAACACGGTGAACTGGCCATCATTGATACAGAGGGACAAACGCTATTGGAATAACTAATTGCAACTTGCGTGATATACCAGTTTCCCCCCCAAAAAAAACTGATTGAGGCAGGGGTGTGATATACCTATAATATAATTTCTATATGGTGCATTTGTATTGTACAGCAGTTGTGTGCGGTTCTGCTGAGATACGGCGGCTTTACAGAGGGAAAAACAACCATGGAAATAATAATTGCATCTGGTGTGATATAACAGTTGCCCCCAGAAAATTCTGATTGAGGCAGGAGTGTGATATACCTATAACATAATTTATATATAGTGTAGTGATAATCAAACACCAAAATATTAGGGTGTTCGGCCCGAACACATTGCTATATTCGTGTACTCGGCCCGAGTATAATGAAAGTCAATGGGAGACAACCAGGCACCCCCTGCTCTAAAGAGAGGAGGGTGCGTGGTCCGTTGGAAAAGGTCAGAAAGTGACAGAAACACCACCGAAATTGATCGGGAACACCATGTAGACGATGTCTGGATGCATCTTGGACTCCCAGGTCGCTGCTGGGAACCATGTTGTCCGAGTTGTACGCCACTTTTACAGACTGAGAAAAATACGCACAAACCCCCCCCCCCCCCAAAAAAAAAAAATCACTTTTACAGGAAAAATTGCTAGGAAACATGTATATAAAGTGCAAGTGCTGCAATAAAATTATAAGGAAGAGGCACTCTCAAACAGCCTGCATATCACATAAAGGAGTGCCTCATTAACATTTTGGTACAATTGTTCAGGTAGTATAACTCCTACACTAATAAAGCCTATGCACTAAGTTAAGGGCTGCCAAAAATTACAAGGAACCGGCACTCCAAAACACCCTTTGTTACACATAAAGAAAGGCATCATGCAAACCCTTGAAAAATTATGATTGATGGCCTGCTGGTGACCCTCAAAAACATTTGGAGCAAGGGCCTGCTGATCTGACCATTTACAGGACTCTTAAGATGCCTTGTTATTGGAATGAGTAATAAAAAATTACTGGGAATGTCATTGTGGTATTTTGGATGAGGAAACGTTATACAGGAGAAGCCCTGCTGCGCTTTGTTGACTCTAGGTAACTTCTGCCTGATCGCATGTCCCCGTG
Organism: Bufo gargarizans; assembly: GCF_014858855.1. NCBI lineage: Eukaryota > Metazoa > Chordata > Amphibia > Anura > Bufonidae > Bufo > Bufo gargarizans. The sequence continues at coordinate 575,274,149 of NC_058082.1, forward strand.
ACGTCCACGATCCATTTGGATATCTTCCCTATTAACTTTCGATTTTATTTTATGCTCCTAACATGGTGACCACTGGTAATGTGGAATCATTCGATTTCTGAGAGGGAGCCTGATAAACGGCTATGGCTACTACTTCAAAACAAGGCAGCATGAGCTGCAGCCCTGCAGGTGTGCTGAACCAGTAAAAGATTTTAGGTGCGGGCCTGCTGGTGAGCTGAGGTGGAACCGACAAACCCAACTTGAATTTGATGGCAGCATTAATCTGCAGGTGATTATGATACAGCTCCACAGATTGTTTCCATCTGCATCTTTCTAACCAATCTGTGGCCTCAGTCATTGTGCCACTATGTGGCCTCCTCATGCTGCCATATCCACACCATATCACCTTGCCACTCATTTTTATCACCATGCTGCTGCTGCTGATGCTGCTTAAAAGGCCTTAAACTGATCACCAGGCCCACAATTTAATTAATGGTTTGTAATAGATAAACCCAACTTGCTTTTGTGGGCTGCATCAGTGGCATAGCTAGAATTGACTGCGCCCCACAGCAAATTTTTGAATGGGGCTTCATCCCACAGTAATTTTTTAGCAACCCCTTCCTTTCATGCCCCCCCCCCATTCCTGTGGCTAATAATGATCGCTCTCTCAGACCAGGGCCGGTAGCTGTTCCATCACTTTTGTACACTGTCTATACGGTCACTGTATATAATTTCATTGTGTAATACTGTTAAGGGGGCCCTGACCAAATCTTTTAGTCCTCCTGTATGGGCTCCTTCTGGGTCAGGGCCCCAAAGCTGCAGCTTCCCCTGATTCCCATATAGCTATGGCCCTGGTCTGCATTAATCTGCAGGTGACTGCGATACAGCTCCACAGATCGCTTCCACCTGCATCTTTCTAAACAATCTGTGGCCTTAGTCTATTATCCAGACTCAGTCATTGTGCCACTATGTGGCCTCCTCATGCTGCCATCTTCACACCAAGTCACCTTGCCACTAATTTTTATCACCATGCTGCTACTGATGCTGCTTAAAAGGGCTTAAACTGATCACCAGGCCCACAATCTAATTTAATCTAATGTTTTAAGCACAAAACCAAAGTAAAAAATCGATTTTATAGGTAAAATTGATTGAAAACATTCTTTCCTGTATATTTGCTTGTATATAAAGTCAAGTACTGCCAAAAATTACAAGGAAGAGGCACTCCAAAACAACATGTATATCACATAAAGAAAGGCCTCATTCACATTGAATTGCGGGCCTGCAGGTGAGCTGACCCTGTAAAAGATTTGAGTTGCGGGCCTACAGGTGAGCTGACCAAGTAAAAGATTTTAGGTACGGGCCTACTGGTGAGCTGACCCTGTAAAACATTATATGCGAGGGCCTGCAGTGAGCTGACGCTCTAAAACATTATTTGCGAGGGCCTGCTGCTGAGCTGACCCTCTAAAATATTAGGGGCGAGGACCTGCTGGTGAACTGACCCTGTAAAACATTATATGTGAAGGCCTGCTGCTGAGCTGACCCTCTAAAATATTAGGGGCGAGGGCCTGCTGATGAGCTGACCCTGTAAAACATTACATGTGAGGGCCTGCTGCTGAGCTGACGCTCTAAAACATTAGGGGCGAGGGCCTGCTGCTGAGCTCACACTCTGAAACATTATATGCGAGTACCTACTGGTGAGCTGACACTTTAAAACAATATATGCAAGTGCCTGCTGGTGAGCTGACCAACTAAAACATTAGGGGTGAGGGCCTGCTGCTGAGCTGATCCTCTAAAACATTAGAGGCGAAAGCCTGCTGCTGAACTTACCCTCTAAAAAATTAGGGGTGAGGGCCTTCTGCTGAGCTGACCCTCTAAAACATTACATTTCAGCGAAATTAATTAACATAGATGTAACGGGGTATAAAGATAGATATAGGGACAATCTATTCCCGTACCCCAGGTTATTATCTAAGTTTCTGGAAGCAATTCATCAGCCACATACCCTGTATGTATTTTTTGTTTTTTGCATAGTAAGTCCAATTGGGATCTCTTTTAAGGTATATCATTAAAATTGTGATTTTAGGGGTTTCTTTCTCCTCTAAAACATTATATGTGAATGCCTGCTGGTGAGCTGATGCTCTAAAACATTATATGCGAGGACCCACTGCTGAGCTGACGCTCTAAAACATTAGGGGTGAGGGCCTGCTGCTGATCTGACCTTCTAAAACATTAAGGGTGAGGGCCTGCTGCTGAGCTGACCCTAAAAAACATTAGGGGCGAGGGCCTGCTGGTGAGCTGACCCTATAAAAAAAATAGAGTGGAGGGAATTTATACAATCTGGATGAGGAGGAGGAGGAGCAGGAGTACCAAAGATTCAACCATATACTCTTTTTTTATGGTGGAAAAGGTACTTGGGAATACACTACAATAGATTGAGTACATTATAAATGATAGATTGAAATTGCCTTTATGTTCATCATCAGTTCAGCTATCCTCTGTTGGAGTTGAGAAGTCAGGGGCAATCCAGGCCTTGTTCATTTTGATCTGAGTCAACCTGTCAGCATTGCCAGTGGACAAGCGGATATGCTTATGTGTTATAATGCCACCAGCAGCACTAAATACAAGCTCAGACAAAACGCTGGCGGCAGGGCATGACAGCACCTCCAAGGCATAGAGCGCTAGTTCCAGTAGTTGTAAGGCTATGCTAACACGGTCTGCTATGTATTCCTTCACCATCTTCCAAAACGTTTCCCTCCTTGGCTGCACTACAGGGTGAGATTGCTGGTGGGTGTCATTAAAATGTCCCATGCCTAGGAGAATGTTGCCCTGCCTTTGTTGGAAATGCTGTGTGTTCCCCATGTCTCTCTTCCTCAGTTGCCTAAGAAAGTACGGACTCTGCAGCCAGCATTGTCGGATGGAAAATTTTGGAGCAATCTCTCAACAAGTACCTTCTGCTATTGCACCATTTTACTCGTCCTCTTCACCACAGGAATGAGAAATGAGAAGTTCTCTTTATATCGGGGGTCGAGAAGGGTGAACACCCAGTAATCTGTGTTATCTAAAATTCGTATAACGCGAGGGTCACTGGAAAGGCAGCCTAACATGAAGTCAGCCATGTGCACCAGAGTACCAACAGGCAAGACGTTGATGTCGACATCAGGATGACTCTCCATCTCCTCATCCTCCTCCTCCACTGCCCAGAACAGATGGAATTAAAGTTCCATAGGTACTACCTTCTGTAGCAGAGGCAACTGTCTCCAGCTCCTCCTCGTCTTCATGGTCCAATTCACGCTGAGAAGACGAACTGAGGGTGGGCTGGCTATCACCCTGTGTAATGTGCTCCCCCATTTCCTCATCTGCCACATTCAGAGTGCCGTCCTTAATTGTGAGCAGCGATCGTTTGAGTAGACATAGCAGTGGGATGGTTACGCTGATATTAGCGTTATCGCCATTAACCATCTGTGTGGATTCATCAACATTTTTTAAAACCTCACAGACTCCTGACATCAATGCCCACTTTTCGCTTGTGGATAGTGGCAGTTGACTTGAAAGGCAACGACTATGTTGCAGCTTGCATTCCACAACTGCCCTCTGCTGCTCACATAGCCTGGCCAACATCTGAAAACGTAGAGTTCCAGCGCGTGCTCGCGTTGCACAACAGTCGGTGAGCTGGAAGCCGCTAGCGCTGCTGCAGCGTTGACAGACCGGCTGATGCTGTGGACAACTTGCGGAAATGGGCACACATTCGGCGCACCTTCACTAGAAGCTCTGGAAAATTGTGGTAGGTTTTTATAAACCACTGAACCACTAAGTTTAAAACATGGGCTAGGCATGGGATATGTGTCAGGTTGCTGTTCTCCAAAGCCGCCACCAAAATACGGTCAATATTAGACACAAATGTGCCTGGGTTTAGACCCTTATACCCTACCACAGCTCTGCGGCGGTGTGCTGTTTGTCCCCTAAACAGATCAACTTCAGTATGGCCTGTTGATACTTACCCACAACAGTGCTACATTGCTTCCTGCTAGTGACTGATGGCTGACTGCTGCTGGAGGTGGAAGTGGAGGAGGAGGCGGCAGAGGATGAAAAGTGGGGGTTGGAGCCAGTAACATAGCTGCTGGTGGAGACCCTGATGGATGTAGGGTGCACAATCCTGGGTGTGGGTAGCACCTGTGCAATCCCAGGGTACGGCTCATTCCCGGCCTCCACAACACTCACCAAATGTGCAGTCAGGGAAATGTAGTGTCCCTGGCCACCAGCACTTGTCTATGTGTCCGTGGTAAAGTGGACCTTCCCAAGAACCTGCTTTGGTCAGGTCACGGGTGATGTTCTGGGACACATGCTGGTGTAAGGCGTGCATGGCACAGTGGTGGCTGGGGGCGGCGCGTCGACATCAGGCTGCGGAAGGCCTCAATGTCCACAAGCCTAAATGGCAACATTTCAAAGGCCAGTAATTTAGAAAGTTGCGAATTTAGTTCTATTGGCCTGTGAGTGGGTGGGCATTTGCGCTTGCATTCAAATGACTGTGTTTTGGACATTTGGACGCTGTGCTGGGACAGGCAAGTGGATGTTATTGCTGATGGTTCATGTGAAGGACCAGGTGCAGGGCAAGGTGCATCCGGGCCTGTGCATTCAACAGGGGATTGGCCAGCAGAGCATAACACAGGGGAAGAGGAGGCAGTGGTGTGACCCGCATACCCAGATTGTGGACCCAGGCATTTGGTCCACTTATTAGGGTGCTTGGATGCCATGTGGCGGATCACGCTGGTGGTAGTGAGGTTGCTAGTGTTCACGCTCCGTCTCATTTTGGTACGGCACAGGTTGAAAACTACCACTCTTTTGTCGTCTGCACTTTCCTCAAAAAAGCTACTGTGGAACACCTACCCCTTGGCAAGGTAGATTTACGCATGGGGGTGCTCAGTGTAATGGTTGTGTGCCTGTTTGGTGTGGGCTGACTTCTACCTTTTGCAACCCCACTTCCTATTCCAGCCTGTTGCAGTGTTGCAGATTCCTCCCCCTCTGTACTGCGGTCCTCACTCGGCTTTTCACCTTCCCATGTTGGGTCACCTCCTCTTCCACTTTCTCACTCTGCTCATTCTCCTGACTTGACCTAACCACAACCTCAGTGATTGGTAACTGTCTCATTATCATCCACCTCGTAAACTAATGATTGACATTTACCACCGTCATCTTCTTGAGAATGTGAAGGCTCAAGAGGTTGGGAATCAGGGCACAATATCTCAGGTCCCTTTTTAAGCGTGCTGGGCACGAGGGGAAAATGTAATAGTGGCGCTAGAAAGAGCACCTCAGAATTTCCGAGTGTGGGATCACTCGTTTGGCAAGCCTCTCCATGGTGGGAGGAAGGATGATCAGAGAGAGGATTTGGTTGACCAGACTCTTGGCTACAGAGACTGGACTTGGTGGAAGAGAGGGTGGTGCTTAACCGACTGGAAGCATTATCTTCATCAATCCAACCGAAAAACTGTTCGCACTGGTCAGACTTGGACAGTGTTGTCCTGCGCCACCCAGCTAAGTTGGACATGAGGCTGGGTACAGTGGATTTTTTTCTGGTGCACTGGCAGCAGGCACAGTTTAATTGTGCCCAGGACCACAGCCTCTGCGCGCACCATCAGCATCCCAGCGTCTCTTAATGCTCGCCTTCTTCATATTAATGGTTTTATCACTAGATGTGGTGCAGATTTTTTTACAGTCCGCTAAAGACAATTTTCTGATGCAGGACAGTATATGTCACAGAAACACACAGAATATGGACACTATATTAGGCCCAGATTTTTTGAATTTGCAATAAATAAAAAGTTTTTGGATGGTGTACTTTATATGTCACAGAACACCACAGAATATGGACACTATTTTAGGCACAGATTATTGGGATCTGTGGTACAGACACTGTTTTCTGATGTAGTCTATATTTAGATTTTTCCCTATATCTAGGCCTGACAACCACACAAAGTATTAAAGCGCACATCACACAATTCACGGATTACACCGTTGACAGCAAAAATGTGGATAGCTTATGAGAGAATTTTTTTTTCTGTATTTGCATTTTTCCCCCTATATTTAAGCCTGACAACCACACAATGTACTGTAGCACAGATCACACAATTCACAAGTTAAACCATTGACAGCAAAAATGTGGACGGATTATGGGAGAAAAATAGTTTTCTGTATTTGAATTTTTTTCCTTATATCTGGGCCTGACAACCACACAAGGTGTTGAAGTGCAGATCTCACAATTCACGGATTACACCGTTGACAGCAAAAATGTGGACAGATTATGGGAGAAAAATAGTTTTCTGTATTTGAATTTTTTTCCTTATCTCTAGGTCTGACAACCACACAATGTATTGAAGCGCAGATCACATAATTCACGGATTACACCATTGACAGCAAAAATGTGTATATATTATGGGAGAGAAATTGTCTATTGTTATTTTCTGTATGGTGAATGAATACATTTTGGGACCTGTAGTCCACTGGCCTGCAGTAAAATTGATATCCATTGACCGACTTATATACCTCTGGCCACATTATCACTTAATCTTTTATTTAGGGTGAATGCATCATTTTTGGGGCCTGTAATCTAACTGGCCAACAGTGAAATTGTTATACGGTGACCGCCTAATGTACCTCCATCCACATTATTAATAGTTCTTTTCTGTCTGGTGAATACCTAATGTTTGGGGCCTGTACTCCACTATGGCCTGCAGTAAAATTTATATTGAATGACCTTCAAATATACCTACAGCCACATATTTACTTGTTCTTTTCTGTCCAGTGAATGCCTAATGTTTGGGACCTCAGAGGAGTTCAACACCTGTTGACGACAACCACGTGTTATCGAATTTCAACTATTATCATTTGGCGTTTTGTCAAGTGGGGGATTTTGTTTGACATGTTTTTAATCCAATTTTATATTTTTTGTTATTTTAAACATATGTATTTGACATCTATTTGTACTGTCCTGCAGTAAAATTTATATCCAATGACCGTCTAATATACCTCCAGCCACATAATTACTTGATGTTTTCTGTCAGGTGAATGCTTAATTTTTGGGGTCTGTACTCCCGTGGCCTAAAATAAAAATGTTCTAGGCTCCAGCAGGGCACATTTCTGATAATTTCCCTTTAAGACACATCAAAATGGCCCCTGATTAAAATACATATTTTGGGGGGGAATTTTTTCTATTGATCCCCCCTGGTATGTCACTGTTCATGTTTTGGAACAATGTATGCACTTCTTGTAAGTAGTTGGTGGCTTCAAATATGACATAAATGTTTTTCAGGTTCACCTGCCATTAAAGTGAATGGGGCCCTCCTTGAACTTGCAGTTCGCGAACATTTGATCGCGTTCGTGAATCGTCCGGGCCGATGTTCGTCTATCACTAGCCACATTCCTTAATAAAATATACCGTACTCAGATAATGATATAAATGTATGCAACACATACATTTTTATAGTAGGTACACGAATGGCTTATAATATGTGACAAATAAAGTTTATATATAGGAAAACATATGTTCGGCTTATAACTTACAGTAATACCTAACCACCTAATTATCCTATTAAGTCATAAGTAGAGATGATCTATTTCAGTCCAATTTGACCGAATCACCCATCCAATTCCTTTCAGGATGTAAAAATTTGACGCAAAATGAAAGTGCCCCAGTTGCCTGGAAAATTAGTTGCTTTCTCTCTTTCAGTTCTCTAAAATCCGAGTCACACAAAATAAAAATTTTAAGAAAATTCTGGTCAAATTGTCAATTTTTAGAATCATTAGCCACTGTAGTCATATTTATTTGTAAACAACTGCTTCCATCATAATTTTAATATCAGATTTATTACAATTTTCCCAAAATGAATGGCAACTATATTACAGTTCAAAAGACAGAGTTGAAAACAAACATATTTTACAAAAAGATAACATTTTTGGACCATTATATATTTTTTTCATTTAAATAAAATCCATTGTGCTGTTTGGTTTCAAACTGTCTGTTTCTTACCACCCGCTGCTATCTGTTTACCTGTCGTCATACATAATAAAAGCTTGAGAGGGGTTGGATATTGTCCTAGGAGACCTCAGAGTGTTATACACTACTTTCCAGTGCAATTGGGGCATAATGGATTTACATTGAATCAAATGTGATGGCCAATTTGACCATATCGGACCCCCCAAAAAATTGGGGATATTTGCTTATGTCTAGTTAAAATTTCAATTTAGAAAGGTCTGTGACTTAATTTTGCCTAGTCAGTGAGATTTGTTGTCTCTTAAATTTCTATGTTTGAATTAGGATGCAACATTTATGAGATTGGCCTAATTATGTGGCTATCTTTGGAGATATTACATATTATGATCAAAGAAGATACAACTGAATAAGCATTGTCATACTTAAGACAGACAGATTATTGTTAAGATGATTGCTAATGAGCATTCGTATCATCTGGTGGTGTAATTATGCTGCCGATTACCCAATGAATGAGCACAAGCTTGTTCATCGGGTAATCGGAATCTTTTAACATGTTAAAAAATCCTTGTTTGCCAGCTTGAGCTATTTTGCAAAGAACAATGGGTAAAAATGTAGCCTCTAGATGTGCAAAGTTGGTAGAGACATACCCCAAAAGACTTGCAGCTGTAACTGCAGCAAAAGTTTTTTTTTCCCTCAAATTCAATCAGTAGCAGTACAAAGCTCCCTTGTACTTTATATACACAACTTTTCAATCTTATTTTTTCCCCCCATGATATTTACTGTATATTTAAAGTTTCAGAATTCTGGTCTCTTCTCTCTTTAGAACTTGGAAAAAATGATTTTTGCTACTGTTATGAATCATTGTCTTTTCAAAAATGATTTTACTAGATCTTTTCTGATGCTAAAAACATCTCACATCTTACTCATAAAATAATAATGCTAACGATATTACATGATTTAAAATACTAGGTTTCGATAAAAGCATTCATACAGAAATATAATGTATTCAACACGGTCACTGTGTTGGGACACTGCCTTTGACAAGAGTATATTTCATGGGAAATACAGGTATTTTCTAAAATGGATATATCAGGAGTGGTGACAGTTGTTCTAATTGTTATGTATTCTACCTGTTATCACATCTAATCAATGCTGTATTGTCTTATGTCGTCTGCCTTATGATGATAATCTGCAGAAAGCCTGAGTTGTCCTGGAATCTAACAAGTAAATGTCACAATTTGGTGATATTATTGGGTAAATTGGTGATTGCATAAGTTCTTTCCGAATCTGGGTCTTTTGGTGTTGCTGAGCTCACCGGTGCGTTCCTTCTTTTTAAGAATGTTCCAAACAGTTGTTTTGGCTACGCTAAATGTTTTTGCTATCTCTCTGATGGGCGTGTTTTGTTTTTTCAGCCTAATGATGGCTTGCTTCACTGATAGTGACAGCTCTTTGGCTCTCATCTTGAGAGTTGACAGCAACAGATTCCAAATGCAAATAGCACACTTGAAATGAATTCTGGATCTTTTATCTGCTCATTGTAATTGGGATAATGAGGGAATAACACACACCTGGCCATGGAACAGCTGAGAAGCCAATTGTCCCATTACTTTTGGTCCCTTAACAAGTGAGAGGCACATATGCAAACTGTTGTAATTCCTACACCGTTCACCTGATTTGGATGGTAAATACCCTCAAATTAAAGCTGACAGTCTGCAGTTAAAGCACATCTTGTTTGTTTAATTTCAAATCCATTGTCGTGGTGTATAGAGCCAAAAATGTTACAATTGTGTCGATGTCCCAATATTTATGGACCTGACTGTATATTTCTTGCAGTACTGAAATTCGCCCATATACGCCAGAAATAACTGCAAAGTGCAGTGCATATATACTTTTCTTTTTTTGCTGAAATACGCCCCTATACGCTTTTAACAGAAATAACTGCAGAAGTGACCTGAGAATATATATTTCTTGTTGGACTGAAATAGGCCACTATGCGAATTCACCTGAAATAACTGCAACAGTGCAGTACGTTCATATATTTCTTGTTATACTGAAATACGCCCCTATATGCTTTCACCAGAAATAACTGCAACAGTGCAGTGCGCATATATTTTTCTTTGTCACAACCAGACAGCTGAGAAGCTCTGACAGAGTGTCACAACCAGACAGCTGAGAAGCTCTGACAGAGGCCTTTCAGAACCTCCTCCTTGAGTTTCTGTGTTGTGGTATTCAGCTCCTCCTCTCGTTAGCCTCTCTCAGCTGTCATGTGTTGGACTAATTGCTTCCCTTTAAATTCTTCCCCAGAAGGCTTTTCTGGGCGGCTTATACTACTCCCTGGAGTGTGTGTGCACGCTGACTCTGTCCTCCTGTTTGCTTCAAAGCTAAGTGTTGTACCGTTATCTGTTATTTTCTGTTTGCTGGATCCCAGGTGACCCTGACTCCCTCCGTATCTTGTGTAGGGAGCCGGTGGTCGTGTCCCCTCACTGTTGTAGGGTGCTCAGGGCTTTATAGTCAAGGTTCGTGGATATGCAAACCTCCACCATTCGGATCTTTGCATAGGCTGAGCAGCCAGGGAAAGTGCCAGGTCTTTTGCAGGGGTCTCCCTTGGTTCCTTAGTTTTTGGATCCAGCGAGTCGTTTATACATGTTGCTTTGCCTTGTTTCCTGTACACCGTCCGTGACATTATAAGCCGCCGTAACCGTCTCAAGCATGGATCCGGTTTCACTTTTGGCTGAACGCCTTCAGGGTCTTTCATTGGAGGTAGCTGATCTCCGTAAGACTTTTTCTCAGCTTCAAGTGACCGGTTCAGCTTGCGTTCATGGAGTTTGTTCTGAGCCTAAGATCTCGCTCCCGGATACGTTCTCCGGGGGTAGTGAGAATTTTGTGCGTTTTAGAGAGGCTTGCAAACTCCATTTTTGCCTTCTTCCCCACTCCTCTGGTGATGAGGAACGGAGGGTGGGGATCATTATATCGCTGCTCAGAGGTAACGCTCAGTCCTGGGCCTTTTCGCTGCCGGAGGGGGCACGGCCTCTCCGTTCAGTGGATGAATTCATTTTTAGCCCTGGGTCAGATATATGATGATCCGGATCGTATTGCTCTGGCTGAGTCTAAACTACGTCTATTATGCCAGGGTAAACAATCCGCAGAAATATACTGCTCAGAATTTCGGAGATGGGCAGTTGATACTGGTTGGAATGATGCTGCGCTCCGAAGTCAATTTTGCCATGGTCTTTCAGAGGGATTGAAAGATGCATTTGCCTTTCATGAGAGGCCTAGTTCTTTGGACTCTGCTATGTCTCAGGCCGTTCGTATTGACAGGCGTCTTAGAGAGAGAGGAGAGATGTCCCCTTCCTGTCATACTCAGTCCCAGGACAGTGCAGCGGTCCCGTTCTGTGCGCAGGGGTCTCAGTCGCCGTCAGCCCCTTCTGAGCAGGAGCCCATGCAGCTGGGGTTGATTGCTTCTGACAATAGAAGATTCAGCCCGCATGGGAGGGTTTGTTTTTGTTGTGGAGGTATAAATCATTTGGCAAATATTTGTCCCTCTAGGAGATTCAGGCAGTTTTCTGGGAGTAATAAAGAAACAAACAGGAAAAAATCTTTTAAAAATGTTCCGTCTGTTACTATTGGCAGGGTTGAGGCGGAAATTGAAGGTTTTCCATTTGCTTGTAGTTCCCGTTTTGTCCTGCCGGCTAGGGTGGCGCTAGAGAGCAAGAACATTTTTTGTGAGATTTTTGTGGATAGTGAAGCAGCGGTTAATCTCATTGATAATCAATTTGCGATAACTCATGGTTTCCAGGTGCGCACTTTGGGAAAGGATATTCCTGTTTTTGCTATCGATTCCGCTCCACTTTTTTCAAAAATCATTAAAGGGCATAGTTCACAATATCCGTTTAATTGTGAGTGATGCTCATGTTGAGGATGTGTCATGTTTCGTCCTTAGCGGTTTACCCACCCCTCTGGTGTTGGGGCTGCCCTGGCTCACTAAGCATAACCCCACCATTGATTGGCAAGCGAGGCAAATAAATGGTTGGAGTGACTTTTGCAGAGAGAATTGCCTCATGACATCTGTTTCTGAGGTTGCTACTAAGACTGTACCATCTTTTCTCTCTGAATTTTCGGATGTCTTCTCTGAGAGTGGAGCTCAGGATTTGCCCCCGCACAGGGAGTACGATTGCCCTATTAATCTCATCCCAGACGCCAAGCTGCCTAAATCTCGTTTATACAATCTTTCCCAACCTGAGAGGATCGCTATGCGTACTTATATCTCTGAGAGTCTGAGAAAGGGACACATACGACCCTCGAAGTCACCTGTTGCCGCTGGTTTTATTTTTGTTAAGAAAAAAGATGGTTCTTTAAGACCTTGTCTGGATTTCTGGGAGCTGAACAATATCACAATTCGTGACCCTTATCCGCTTCCTCTGATCCCGGACCTATTTAACCAGGTTGTTGGGGCTAAAGTCTTTTCCAAATTAGATTTAAGAGGGGCATACAACCTGGTCAGGGTCAGAGAAGGGGACGAATGGAAGACGGCCTTCAATACCCCTGAGGGCCATTTTGAAAATTTGGTTATGCCTTTTGGTTTGATGAATGCCCCAGTTTTTCAGCATTTCGTGAACAGCATTTTTTATCATTTGATGGGAAAATTTGTATTGGTGTATTTGGATGACATTTTGATTTTTTCTCCCGATTTCAAAACTCATAAGGAACATTTACGTCAGGTCTTGCTCATCCTGCGGGAGAATAAATTATATGCGAAACTGGAAAAATGTGTGTTTGCGGTTCCAGAAATTCAATTTCTGGGGTTTCTTCTCTCCGCTTCTGGTTTTCGCATGGACCCCGAGAAGGTCTGCGCTGTGCTTGAGTGGGAGCTTCCTGAGAATCAAAAGGCGCTGATGCGTTTTTTGGGCTTTGCCAATTATTACAGGAAGTTCATTTTGAATTATTCTTCTATTGTTAAACCACTCACTGATATGACCAGAAAGGGGGTAGATTTTTCTTCTTGGTCAGTAGAGGCGCGTAAGGCTTTTTCTGATATCAAGGAGAGTTTTGCTTCCGCTCCCATCTTGGTGCAACCTGATGTTTCTTTACCCTTCATAGTTGAGGTTGATGCGTCTGAGGTGGGTGTGGGGGCGGTCTTGTCTCAGGGTTCCTCTCCTGCCAATTGGCGACCGTGTGCCTTTTTCTCAAGAAAACTCTCCTCCGCAGAGAGAAATTACGATGTGGGAGATAGGGAATTGTTGGCCATCAAGTTGGCTTTTGAGGAATGGCGCCATTGGCTAGAGGGAGCCAGACACCCTATTACCGTATTTACTGACCATAAAAATCTGGCCTACTTGGAGTCAGCCAAGCGTCTGAACCCGAGACAGGCCAGATGGTCGTTGTTCTTTTCTAGGTTTAATTTTGTTGTCACGTTCCGCCCTGGAGTTAAGAATGTGAAGGCAGATGCCCTGTCACGTTGTTTTCCAGGAGGCGGGAATTTTGAAGACCCGGGTCCCATTTTGGCTGAAGGTGTGGTGGTCTCTGCTCTTTTTCCTGAATTGGAGGCAGAGGTGCAGGCAGCCCAGTCAGAGGCTCCTGATCTTTGTCCTCCTGGGAGGTTGTTTGTGCCTCTCGCTTTAAGACACAAGATTTTTAAAGAACACCACGATACGGTCCTTGCTGGGCACCCGGGGGTAAGAGCCACACTGGATCTCATCGCTCAGAGATTCTGGTGGCCTGCGCTTCATAAGTCGGTTGAGGGTTTTGTGTCAGCCTGCGAGACTTGCGTTCGTGCCAAAGTTCCTCATTCACGGCCATCAGGTCCTCTCCTTCCCTTACCCATTCCTTCCCGTCCTTGGACACATCTGTCCATGGACTTCATAACGGACCTGCCTCGTTCCTCGGGGAAGACTGTGATTCTGGTGGTGGTGGACCGTTTTAGCAAAATGGTGCATTTCATCCCTTTTCCTGGTTTTCCCAATGCTAAGACGCTGGCGCAGGCATTTGTTGATCACATTGTCAAATTGCACGGTATTCCTTCAGACATAGTCTCTGATAGGGGCACGCAGTTTGTTTCCAGATTCTGGAAGGCTTTCTGTTCTCGCTTGGGGGTTCGGTTGTCATTCTCTTCTGCTTTCCACCCGCAGTCGAATGGCCAGACAGAGCGCGTCAATCAGAATCTGGAGACATGTCTGCGTTGTTTTGTGGCGGAGAATCAAGAGGATTGGTGTTCTTTTTTGTCCCTTGCTGAGTTTGCTTTAAATAACCGTCGTCAGGAGTCCTCTGATAAGTCACCATTTTTTGGTGCATATGGGTTTTATCCACAGTTTGGGACTTTCTCGGGAGAGGGGTCTTCTGGTTTACCTGATGAGGACAGATTCTCCTCGTCTTTGTCATCTATTTGGCAAAAGATTCAAGATAATCTAAAGAGCATGAGTGAGAGATATAAGTGTGTGGCTGATAAGAGACGTGTACTTGGTCCGGACCTGAATGTTGGTGATCTGGTGTGGTTGTCTACCATGAAAATCAAATTGAAGGTTCCCTCCTGGAAGTTGGGTCCTAGGTTTATTGGGCCTTACAAAATCCTGTCTGTCATCAATCCTGTTGCATACCGTCTTGATCTTCCTCAGACTTGGAAGATCCATAATGTTTTTCATAAGTCCTTATTGAAACCTTATGTTCAACCCATTGTACCCTCGCCTTTGCCTCCTCCTCCGATTATGGTTGATGGGAATCTTGAATTTCAGGTCTCTAGGATTGTGGATTCTCGTCTTGTCCGCGGTTCTCTTCAGTACCTTGTTCAGTTGGAGGGGTATGGTCCTGAGGAGAGGATGTGGGTCCCAGTGACGGACATTAAGGCCTCTCGTCTCATCAGGGCTTTCCATAGGTCCCATCCTGAGAAGGTGGGTTCTGAGTGTCCGGAGTCCACTCGTAGAGGGAGGGGTACTGTCACAACCAGACAGCTGAGAAGCTCTGACAGAGTGTCACAACCAGACAGCTGAGAAGCTCTGACAGAGGCCTTTCAGAACCTCCTCCTTGAGTTTCTGTGTTGTGGTATTCAGCTCCTCCTCTCGTTAGCCTCTCTCAGCTGTCATGTGTTGGACTAATTGCTTCCCTTTAAATTCTTCCCCAGAAGGCTTTTCTGGGCGGCTTATACTACTTCCTGGAGTGTGTGTGCACGCTGACTCTGTCCTCCTGTTTGCTTCAAAGCTAAGTGTTGTACCGTTATCTGTTATTTTCTGTTTGCTGGATCCCAGGTGACCCTGACTCCCTCCGTATCTTGTGTAGGGAGCCGGTGGTCGTGTCCCCTCACTGTTGTAGGGTGCTCAGGGCTTTATAGTCAAGGTTCGTGGATATGCAAACCTCCACCATTCGGATCTTTGCATAAGCTGAGCAGCCAGGGAAAGTGCCAGGTCTTCTGCAGGGGTCTCCCTTGGTTCCTTAGTTTTTGGATCCAGCGAGTCGTTTATACATGTTGCTTTGCCTTGTTTCCTGTACACCGTCCGTGACATTCTTTTTTTACTGAAATACGCACTGTGGGGATTCGCTCTGGTAGGCAGGTTAGACGAAAGCAGTATAAAGGCAATAACAAAGTCTTTAACTTAAACAGTTCAGTGTTTATTCACACATTAAGTAAGTGACAAAAAAACACCTTGATTCTGGTGTTCGTTCACACCAGGCAGTAACGCAAAACACTGTAGCAGGCCTTAATCCCGGCTGAAACTTTCAGGCCTCAACACAGACTGACAGCGCTTCACTGTCAGAGAGGAGTTATCCACACCACTTGACAGTGTTGCCTGTGTTTTATATCCCAAACCAAGACCCGGCCTGGAACGAGGGGAGAAGCCACCCACCCATCACTTTGACTACTCCCAATAAGAGCCGTCTCGGGTTAGCTTTGCAGCCAATACTAAAACAGCTAAAGTGTCAGACTGCAATCTGCAAACTGACACTTTGAGAAAAACCGGCTCTTACCTCACCGAGGCCAGGAACCTTGGTGACACCTACCGACCCTCAATGACGACCCCTTGTTCCTTCTTATATACTTCCCCCTTTGTATAACCCTGAGGGGGTGGTCACCTATTAAACAGTGTTCTCTGGACAGGGCTTCCGCGTTTTCTAGTAACCGGCCTGCCCTGTGTTCCACCAAAAACTAAAAATTTAGCAAAGACAGAAACCGTCGGGTGACCCGAACATTTCTTTCCTTGGCCTGGCTCATCCATTTGAGAGGGGAGTGGTCGGTCACCAGACGAAACTTTCTCCCCAACAAATAATAGCGGAGAGACTCGAGTGCCCACTTGATAGCCAGGCACTCTCTCTACACTATACTATACCTGGTCTCGGCTGAGGAAGACAACAGGATGCTCCTCCCCGTTGACTTCCTGAGACAGTACAGCACTGAGACCTACCTCAGAGGCATTGGTCTGCACTATAAACTCCCTTTTGAAGTCGGGCGTCACCAAAACCAGGGATCCATAAAGGCTGACTTCAAAGTGGAGAAAGCCTTTTCCTTTGCCTGATCATTCCAGTGGACCATCACTGACTTGCGTCCCTTCAAACGGCCTGTCAATGGTGCCGCCACTCTAGCAAAGTGGGGGACAAATCTCATATAGTATCCCACCATTCCCAGAAACAATTTTACTTGACGAGTAGTGACAAGTCGGGACTAGAGTTGAGCGAACACCTGGATGTTCGGGTTCGAGAAGTTCGGCCGAACATCCCGGAAATGTTCGGGTTCGGGATCCGAACCCGATCCGAACTTCGTCCCGAACCCGAACCCCATTGAAGTCAATGGGGACCCGAACTTTTCGGCACTAAAAAGGCTGTAAAACAGCCCAGGAAAGAGCTAGAGGGCTGCAAAAGGCAGCAACATGTAGGTAAATCCCCTGCAAACAAATGTGGATAGGGAAATGAATTAAAATAAAAATTAAATAAATAAAAATTAACCAAAATCAATTGGAGAGAGGTTCCATAGCAGAGAATCTGGCTTCCCGTCACCCACCACTGGAACAGTCCATTCTCAGATATTTAGGCCCCGGAACCCAGGCAGAGGAGAGAGGTCCCGTAACAGAGAATCTGTCTTCATGTCAGCAGAGAATTAGTCTGCATGTCATAGCAGAGAATGAGGCTTCACGTCAGCCACCACTGCAACAGTCCATTGGCATATATTTAGGCCCAGGCAGAGGAGGGAGGTCCCGTAACAGAGAATCTGTCTTCATGTCAGCAGAGAATTAGTCTGCATGTCATAGCAGAGAATGAGGCTTCACGTCAGCCACCACTGCAACAGTCCATTGGCATATATTTAGGCCCAGCACACACACAGGCAGAGGAGAGAGGTCCCGTAACAGAGAATCTGTCTTCATGTCAGCAGAGAATTAGTCTGCATGTCATAGCAGAGAATGAGGCTTCACGTCAGCCACCACTGCAACAGTCCATTGGCATATATTTAGGCCCAGCACCCAGGCAGAGGAGGGAGGTCCCGTAACAGAGAATCTGTCTTCATGTCAGCAGAGAATTAGTCTGCATGTCATAGCAGAGAATGAGGCTTCACGTCAGCCACCACTGCAACAGTCCATTGGCATATATTTAGGCCCAGCACACACACAGGCAGAGGAGAGAGGTCCCGTAACAGAGAATCTGGCTTCATGTCAGCAGAGAATCAGTCTGCATGTCATAGCAGAGAATGAGGCTTCACGTCAGCCACCACTGCAACAGTCCATTGGCATATATTTAGGCCCAGCACACACACAGGCAGAGGAGAGAGGTCCCGTAACAGAGAATCTGGCTTCATGTCAGCAGAGAATCAGTCTGCATGTCATAGCAGAGAATGAGGCTTCACGTCAGCCACCACTGCAACAGTCCATTGGCATATATTTAGGCCCAGCACACACACAGGCAGAGGAGAGAGGTCCCGTAACAGAGGATCTGGCTTCATGTCAGCAGAGAATCAGTCTGCATGTCATAGCAGAGAATCAGGCTTCACGTCAGCCACCACTGCAACAGTCCATTGTCATAAATTTAGGCCCAGCACCCAGGCAGAGGAGGGAGGTCCCGTAACAGAGAATCTGTCTTCATGTCAGCAGAGAATTAGTCTGCATGTCATAGCAGAGAATGAGGCTTCACGTCAGCCACCACTGCAACAGTCCATTGGCATATATTTAGGCCCAGCACACACACAGGCAGAGGAGAGAGGTCCCGTAACAGAGAATCTGGCTTCATGTCAGCAGAGAATCAGTCTGCATGTCATAGCAGAGAATGAGGCTTCACGTCAGCCACCACTGCAACAGTCCATTGGCATATATTTAGGCCCAGCACACACACAGGCAGAGGAGAGAGGTCCCGTAACAGAGAATCTGTCTTCATGTCAGCAGAGAATTAGTCTGCATGTCATAGCAGAGAATGAGGCTTCACGTCAGCCACCACTGCAACAGTCCATTGGCATATATTTAGGCCCAGCACCCAGGCAGAGGAGGGAGGTCCCGTAACAGAGAATCTGTCTTCATGTCAGCAGAGAATTAGTCTGCATGTCATAGCAGAGAATGAGGCTTCACGTCAGCCACCACTGCAACAGTCCATTGGCATATATTTAGGCCCAGCACACACACAGGCAGAGGAGAGAGGTCCCGTAACAGAGAATCTGGCTTCATGTCAGCAGAGAATCAGTCTGCATGTCATAGCAGAGAATGAGGCTTCACGTCAGCCACCACTGCAACAGTCCATTGGCATATATTTAGGCCCAGCACACACACAGGCAGAGGAGAGAGGTCCCGTAACAGAGAATCTGGCTTCATGTCAGCAGAGAATCAGTCTGCATGTCATAGCAGAGAATGAGGCTTCACGTCAGCCACCACTGCAACAGTCCATTGGCATATATTTAGGCCCAGCACACACAGGCAGAGGAGAGAGGTCCCGTAACAGAGGATCTGGCTTCATGTCAGCAGAGAATCAGTCTGCATGTCATAGCAGAGAATCAGGCTTCACGTCAGCCACCACTGCAACAGTCCATTGTCATAAATTTAGGCCCAGCACCCAGGCAGAGGAGAGAGGTCCCGTAACAGACAATCTGGCTTCATGACAGCAGAGAATCAGTCTGCATGTCATAGCAGAGAATGAGGCTTCACGTCACCCACCACTGCAACAGTCCATTGGCATATATTTAGGCCTAGCACACAGGCAGAGCAGAGAGGTCCCGTAACAGACAATCTGGCTTCATGTCAGCAGAGAATCAGTCTGCATGTCATAGCAGAGAATGAGGCTTCACGTCACCCACCACTGCAACAGTCCATTGGCATATATTTAGGCCTAGCACACAGGCAGAGCAGAGAGGTCCCGTAACAGACGATCTGGCTTCATGTCAGCAGAGAATCAGTCTGCATGTCATAGCAGAGAATGAGGCTTCACGTCACCCACCACTGCAACAGTCCATTGGCATATATTTAGGCCTAGCACACAGGCAGAGCAGAGAGGTCCCGTAACAGACGATCTGGCTTCATGTCAGCAGAGAATCAGTCTGCATGTCATAGCAGAGAATGAGGCTTCACGTCACCCACCACTGCAACAGTCCATTGGCATATATTTAGGCCTAGCACACAGGCAGAGCAGAGAGGTCCCGTAACAGACAATCTGGCTTCATGTCAGCAGAGAATCAGTCTGCATGTCATAGCAGAGAATCAGGCTTCACGTCAGCCACCACTGCAACAGTCCATTGGCATAAATTTAGGCCCAGCACCCAGGCAGAGGAGAGAGGTCCCGTAACAGACAATCTGGCTTCATGTCAGCAGAGAATTAGTCTGCATGTCATAGCAGAGAATCAGGCTTCATGTCAGCCACCACTGCAACAGTCCATTGGCATATATTTAGGCCTAGCACACAGGCAGAGGAGAGGTTCATTCAACTTTGGGTAGCCTCGCAATATAATGGTAAAATGAAAATAAAAATAGGATTGAATGAGGAAGTGCCCTGGAGTCCAATAATATATGGTTATGGGGAGGTAGTTAATGTCTAATCTGGACAAGGGACGGACAGGTCCTGTGGGATCCATGCCTGGTTCATTTTTATGAACGTCAGCTTGTCCACATTGGCTGTAGACAGGCGGCTGCGTTTGTCTGTAATGACGCCCCCTGCCGTGCTGAATACACGTTCAGACAAAACGCTGGCTGCCGGGCAGGCCAGCACCTCCAAGGCATAAAAGGCTAGCTCTGGCCACGTGGACAATTTAGAGACCCAGAAGTTGAATGGGGCCGAACCATCAGTCAGTACGTGGAGGGGTGTGCACACGTACTGTTCCACCATGTTAGTGAAATGTTGCCTCCTGCTAACACGTTGCGTATCAGGTGGTGGTGCAGTTAGCTGTGGCGTGTTGACAAAAGTTTTCCACATCTCTGCCATGCTAACCCTGCCCTCAGAGGAGCTGGCCGTGACACAGCTGCCTTGGCGACCTCTTGCTCCTCCTCTGCCTTGGCCTTGGGCTTCCACTTGTTCCCCTGTGACATTTGGGAATGCTCTCAGTAGCGCGTCTACCAACGTGCGCTTGTACTCGCGCATCTTCCTATCACGCTCCAGTGCAGGAAGTAAGGTGGGCACATTGTCTTTGTAGCGTGGATCCAGCAGGGTGGCAACCCAGTAGTCCGCACAGGTTAAAATGTGGGCAACTCTGCTGTCGTTGCGCAGGCACTGCAGCATGTAGTCGCTCATGTGTGCCAGGCTGCCCAGGGGTAAGGACAAGCTGTCCTCTGTGGGAGGCGTATCGTCATCGTCCTGCCTTTCCCCCCAGCCACGCACCAGTGATGGACCCGAGCTGCGTTGGGTGCCACCCCGCTGTGACCATGCTTCATCCTCATCCTCCTCCACCTCCTCCTCATCCTCGTCCTCCTCGTCCTCCAGTAGTGGGCCCTGGCTGGCCACATTTGTACCTGGCCTCTGCTGTTGCCAAAAACCTCCCTCTGAGTCACTTCGAAGAGACTGGCCTGAAAGTGCTAAAAATGACCCCTCTTCCTCCTCCTCCTCCTCCTCCTCCTGGGCCACCTCCTCTTCCATCATCGCCCTAAGTGTTTTCTCAAGGAGACATAGAAGTGGTATTGTAACGCTGATAACGGTGTCATCGCCACTGGCCATGTTGGTGGAGTACTCGAAACAGCGCAACAGGGCACACAGGTCTCGCATGGAGGCCCAGTCATTGGTGGTGAAGTGGTGCTGTTCTGTAGTGCGACTGACCCGTGCGTGCTGCAGCTGAAACTCCACTATGGCCTGCTGCTGCTCGCACAGTCTGTCCAGCATGTGCAAGGTGGAGTTCCACCTGGTGGGCACGTCGCATATGAGGCGGTGAGCGGGAAGGCCGAAGTTACGCTGTAGCGCAGACAGGCGAGCAGCAGCAGGATGTGAACGCCGGAAGCGCGAACAGACGGCCCGCACTTTATGCAGCAGCTCTGACATGTCGGGGTAGTTGTGAATGAACTTCTGCACCACCAAATTCAGCACATGCGCCAAGCAAGGGATGTGCGTCAAATTGGCTAGTCCCAGAGCTGCAACGAGATTTCGCCCATTATCACACACCACCAGGCCGGGCTTGAGGCTCACCGGCAGCAACCACTCGTCGGTCTGTTGTTCAATACCCCGCCACAACTCCTGTGCGGTGTGGGGCCTGTCCCCCAAACATATGAGTTTCAGAATGGCCTGCTGACGTTTACCCCGGGCTGTGCTGAAGTTGGTGGTGAAGGTGTGTGGCTGACTGGATGAGCAGGTGGAAGAAGAGGAGGAGGAAGCCGAGAAGGAGGAGGTGGCAACAGGAGGCAAAGAATGTTGCCCTGCGATCCTTGGCGGCGGAAGGACGTGCGCCAAACAGCTCTCCGCCTGGGGCCCAGCTGCCACTACATTTACCCAGTGTGCAGTTAGGGAGATATAGCGTCCCTGGCCGTGCTTACTGGTCCACGTATCTGTGGTTAGGTGGACCTTGCTACAGATGGCGTTGCGCAGTGCACACTTGATTTTATGGGATACTTGGTTGTGCAGGGAAGGCACGGCTCTCTTGGAGAAGTAGTGCCGGCTGGGAACAACATACTGTGGGACAGCAAGCGACATGAGCTGTTTGAAGCTGTCTGTGTCCACCAGCCTAAATGACAGCATTTCATAGGCCAGTAGTTTAGAAATGCTGGCATTCAGGGCCAGGGATCGAGGGTGGCTAGGTGGGAATTTACGCTTTCTATCAAATGTTTGTGAGATGGAGAGCTGAACGCTGGCGTGTGACATGGTTGAGACGCTTGGTGACGGAGGTGGTGGTGGTGGTGTTGGTGGTACATCCCCTGTTTGCTGGGCGGCAGGTGCCAACGTTCCTCCAGAGGCGGAGGAAGAGGCCGAGGCGGCAGCAGCAGAATAGGCCGAGGCGGCAGCAGCAGAAGAGGTAGCAGGGGGAGCCTGAGTGACTTCCTTGGTTTTAAGGTGTTTACTCCACTGCAGTTCATGCTTTGCATGCAGGTGCCTGGTCATGCAGGTTGTGCTCAGGTTCAGAACGTTAATGCCTCGCTTCAGGCTCTGATGGCACAGCGTGCAAACCACTCGGGTCTTGTCGTCAGCACATTGTTTGAAGAAGTGCCATGCCAGGGAACTCCTTGAAGCTGCCTTTGGGGTGCTCGGTCCCAGATGGCGGCGGTCAGTAGCAGGCGGAGTCTCTTGGCGGCGGGTGTTCTGCTTTTGCCCACTGCTCCCTCTTTTGCTACGCTGTTGGCTCGGTCTCACCACTGCCTCTTCCTCCGAACTGTGAAAGTCAGTGGCACGACCTTCATTCCATGTGGGGTCTAGGACCTCATCGTCCCCTGCATCGTCTTCCACCCAGTCTTGATCCCTGACCTCCTGTTCAGTCTGCACACTGCAGAAAGACGCAGCAGTTGGCACCTGTGTTTCGTCATCATCAGAGACATGCTGAGGTGGTATTCCCATGTCCTCATCATCAGGAAACATAAGTGGTTGTGCGTCAGTGCATTCTATGTCTTTCACCGCTGGGGAAGGGCTAGGTGGATGCCCTTGGGAAACCCTGCCAGCGGAGTCTTCAAACAGCATAAGAGACTGCTGCATAACTTGAGGCTGAGACAGTTTCCCTGGTATGCATGGGGGTGATGTGACAGACTGATGGGGTTGGTTTTCAGGCGCCATCTGTGCGCTTTCTGCAGAAGACTGGGTGGGAGATAATGTGAACGTGCTGGATCCACTGTCGGCCACCCAATTGACTAATGCCTGTACCTGCTCAGGCCTTACCATCCTTAGAACGGCATTGGGCCCCACCATATATCGCTGTAAATTCTGGCGGCTACTGGGACCTGAGGTAGTTGGTACACTAGGACGTGTGGATGTGGCAGAACGGCCACGTCCTCTCCCAGCACCAGAGGGTCCACTAACACCACCACGACCATGTCCACGTCCGCGTCCCTTACTAGATGTTTTTCTCATTGTTATGGTTCACCACAACAACAAATATATTATTTGGCACAATGTATTGTATTCAAATTCAGCGGGATATAAATTTGAGGCCTAGTATTTAGGCGCTGGGTGACCGGTATGGATTTAGTGACAGAATTAGACTTGGAAATGCACAGAAGCGTGTGTGTGTGAAGTTATTCTGAATGACCCAATGTGCACCTTGAATATTATATACCCTTTTAGGGATAGATTTCAAATAGCTCTGATATAGCAGAAACCACTAAATTATGAAATTGCTAAATTGGGAATTGTATTTCAACCCAGAACAAGAAATGTGCTTGAACGGACACTAAATAACTCGCCCAGCTACAGCACTAAGGACAGATTTAGCTGGATATAAATTTGAGGCCTAGTATTTAGGCGCTGGGTGACAGGTATGGGTTTAGTGACAGAATTAGACTTGGAAATACACAGTAGCGGGTGTGTGTGAAGTTATTCTGAATGACCCAATGTGCACCTTGAATATTATATACCCTTTTAGGGATAGATTTCAAATAGCTCTGATATAGCAGAAACCACTAAATTATGAAATTGCTAAATTGGGAATTGTATTTCAACCCAGAACAAGAAATGTGCTTGAACGGACACTAAATAACTCGCCCAGCTACAGCACTAAGGACAGATTTAGCTGGATATAAATTTGAGGCCTAGTATTTAGGCGCTGGGTGACAGGTATGGGTTTAGTGACAGAATTAGACTTGGAAATACACAGTAGCGGGTGTGTGTGAAGTTATTCTGAATGACCCAATGTGCACCTTGAATATTATATACCCTTTTAGGGATAGATTTCAAATAGCTCTGATATAGCAGAAACCACTAAATTATGAAATTGCTAAATTGGGAATTGTATTTCAACCCAGAACAAGAAATGTGCTTGAACGGACACTAAATAACTCGCCCAGCTACAGCACTAAGGACAGATTTAGCTGGATATAAATTTGAGGCCTAGTATTTAGGCGCTGGGTGACAGGTATGGGTTTAGTGACAGAATTAGACTTGGAAATGCACAGTAGCGGGTGTGTGAAGTTATTCTGAATGTCCCTATGTGCACCTTCAATATGATCTACCCTTTTAGGGATAGATTTCAAATAGCTCTGATATAGCAGAAACCACTAAATTATGAAATTGCTAAATTGGGAATTGTATTTCAACCCAGAACAAGAAATGTGCTTGAACGGACACTAAATAACTCGCCCAGCTACAGCACTAAGGACAGATTTAGCTGGATATAAATTTGAGGCCTAGTATTTAGGCGCTGGGTGACAGGTATGGGTTTAGTGACAGAATTAGACTTGGAAATGCACAGTAGCGGGTGTGTGAAGTTATTCTGAATGTCCCTATGTGCACCTTCAATATGATATACCCTTTTAGGGATAGATTTCAAATAGCTCTGATATAGCAGAAACCACTAAATTATGAAATTGCTAAATTGGGAATTGTATTTCAACCCAGAACAAGAAATGTGCTTGAACGGACACTAAATAACTCGCCCAGCTACAGCACTAAGGACAGATTTAGCTGGATATAAATTTGAGGCCTAGTATTTAGGCGCTGGGTGACAGGTATGGGTTTAGTGACAGAATTAGACTTGGAAATACACAGTAGCGGGTGTGTGTGAAGTTATTCTGAATGACCCAATGTGCACCTTGAATATTATATACCCTTTTAGGGATAGATTTCAAATAGCTCTGATATAGCAGAAACCACTAAATTATGAAATTGCTAAATTGGGAATTGTATTTCAACCCAGAACAAGAAATGTGCTTGAACGGACACTAAATAACTCGCCCAGCTACAGCACTAAGGACAGATTTAGCTGGATATAAATTTGAGGCCTAGTATTTAGGCGCTGGGTGACAGGTATGGGTTTAGTGACAGAATTAGACTTGGAAATGCACAGTAGCGGGTGTGTGAAGTTATTCTGAATGTCCCTATGTGCACCTTCAATATGATCTACCCTTTTAGGGATAGATTTCAAATAGCTCTGATATAGCAGAAACCACTAAATTATGAAATTGCTAAATTGGGAATTGTATTTCAACCCAGAACAAGAAATGTGCTTGAACGGACACTAAATAACTCGCCCAGCTACAGCACTAAGGACAGATTTAGCTGGATATAAATTTGAGGCCTAGTATTTAGGCGCTGGGTGACAGGTATGGGTTTAGTGACAGAATTAGACTTGGAAATACACAGTAGCGGGTGTGTGTGAAGTTATTCTGAATGACCCAATGTGCACCTTGAATATTATATACCCTTTTAGGGATAGATTTCAAATAGCTCTGATATAGCAGAAACCACTAAATTATGAAATTGCTAAATTGGGAATTGTATTTCAACCCAGAACAAGAAATGTGCTTGAACGGACACTAAATAACTCGCCCAGCTACAGCACTAACGACAGATTTAGCTGGATATGAATTTGAGGCCTAGTATTTAGGCGCTGGGTGACAGGTATGGGTTTAGTGACAGAATTAGACTTGGAAATGCACAGTAGCGGGTGTGTGAAGTTATTCTGAATGTCCCTATGTGCACCTTCAATATGATCTACCCTTTTAGGGATAGATTTCAAATAGCTCTGATATAGCAGAAACCACTAAATTATGAAATTGCTAAATTGGGAATTGTATTTCAACCCAGAACAAGAAATGTGCTTGAACGGACACTAAATAACTCGCCCAGCTACAGCACTAAGGACAGATTTAGCTGGATATAAATTTGAGGCCTAGTATTTAGGCGCTGGGTGACAGGTATGGGTTTAGTGACAGAATTAGACTTGGAAATGCACAGTAGCGGGTGTGTGAAGTTATTCTGAATGTCCCTATGTGCACCTTCAATATGATCTACCCTTTTAGGGATAGATTTCAAATAGCTCTGATATAGCAGAAACCACTAAATTATGAAATTGCTAAATTGGGAATTGTATTTCAACCCAGAACAAGAAATGTGCTTGAACGGACACTAAATAACTCGCCCAGCTACAGCACTAAGGACAGATTTAGCTGGATATAAATTTGAGGCCTAGTATTTAGGCGCTGGGTGACAGGTATGGGTTTAGTGACAGAATTAGACTTGGAAATACACAGTAGCGGGTGTGTGTGAAGTTATTCTGAATGACCCAATGTGCACCTTGAATATTATATACCCTTTTAGGGATAGATTTCAAATAGCTCTGATATAGCAGAAACCACTAAATTATGAAATTGCTAAATTGGGAATTGTATTTCAACCCAGAACAAGAAATGTGCTTGAACGGACACTAAATAACTCGCCCAGCTACAGCACTAAGGACAGATTTAGCTGGATATAAATTTGAGGCCTAGTATTTAGGCGCTGGGTGACAGGTATGGGTTTAGTGACAGAATTAGACTTGGAAATGCACAGTAGCGGGTGTGTGAAGTTATTCTGAATGTCCCTATGTGCACCTTCAATATGATCTACCCTTTTAGGGATAGATTTCAAATAGCTCTGATATAGCAGAAACCACTAAATTATGAAATTGCTAAATTGGGAATTGTATTTCAACCCAGAACAAGAAATGTGCTTGAACGGACACTAAATAACTCGCCCAGCTACAGCACTAAGGACAGATTTAGCTGGATATAAATTTGAGGCCTAGTATTTAGGCGCTGGGTGACAGGTATGGGTTTAGTGACAGAATTAGACTTGGAAATACACAGTAGCGGGTGTGTGTGAAGTTATTCTGAATGACCCAATGTGCACCTTGAATATTATATACCCTTTTAGGGATAGATTTCAAATAGCTCTGATATAGCAGAAACCACTAAATTATGAAATTGCTAAATTGGGAATTGTATTTCAACCCAGAACAAGAAATGTGCTTGAACGGACACTAAATAACTCGCCCAGCTACAGCACTAAGGACAGATTTAGCTGGATATAAATTTGAGGCCTAGTATTTAGGCGCTGGGTGACAGGTATGGGTTTAGTGACAGAATTAGACTTGGAAATGCACAGTAGCGGGTGTGTGAAGTTATTCTGAATGTCCCTATGTGCACCTTCAATATGATCTACCCTTTTAGGGATAGATTTCAAATAGCTCTGATATAGCAGAAACCACTAAATTATGAAATTGCTAAATTGGGAATTGTATTTCAACCCAGAACAAGAAATGTGCTTGAACGGACACTAAATAACTCGCCCAGCTACAGCACTAACGACAGATTTAGCTGGATATGAATTTGAGGCCTAGTATTTAGGCGCTGGGTGACAGGTATGGGTTTAGTGACAGAATTAGACTTGGAAATGCACAGTAGCGGGTGTGTGTGAAGTTATTCTGAATGACCCAATGTGCACCTTCAATATGATCTACCCTTTTAGGGATAGATTTCAAATAGCTCTGATATAGCAGAAACCACTAAATTATGAAATTGCTAAATTGGGAATTGTATTTCAACCCAGAACAAGAAATGTGCTTGAACGGACACTAAATAACTCGCCCAGCTACAGCACTAACGACAGATTTAGCTGGATATGAATTTGAGGCCTAGTATTTAGGCGCTGGGTGACAGGTATGGGTTTAGTGACAGAATTAGACTTGGAAATGCACAGTAGCGGGTGTGTGAAGTTATTCTGAATGACCCTATGTGCACCTTGAATATTATATACCCTTTTAGGGATAGATTTCAAATAGCTCTGATACAGCAGAAACCACTAAATTTTTAAATTGCTAAATTGGGAATTGTATTTCAACCCAGAACAAAAATGTGCTTTGACGGACACTAAATAACTTTCCCAGCCACAACAGGACAGCGGTAACGAGAGATTTAGCGGGATATAAATTTGAGGCCTAGTATTTAGGCGCTGGGTGACCGGTATGGATTTAGTGACAGAATTAGACTGGGATATGGCCAAAAAATAACCACACTATTGCTGGTTAAATGCACTTGGTGATGGGCGCAGCTTGCCCCTGATGTAGTATATGGCCAAAAAATGAACAGACTATTGCTGGTTAAATGCACTTGGTGTCACAGCTTGACCAACCACACTACTGAGGGTTAAATGCACTTGGTGACGGGCGCAGCTTGCCCCTGATGTAGTATATGGCCAAAAAATGAACAGACTATTGCTGGTTAAATGCACTTGGTGACGGGCGCAGCTTGCCCCTGATTTAGTATATGGCCAAAAAATGAACAGACTATTGCTGGTTAAATGCACTTGGTGTGATAGCTTGACCAACCACACTACTGAGGGTTAAATGCACTTGGTGACGGGCGCAGCTTGCCCCTGATGTAGTATATGGCCAAAAAATAAACAGACTATTGCTGGTTAAATGCACTTGGTGTGACAGCTTCACCCTGATGTAGGCTTTAGCCAAAAAACAAACGCACCATTGAGGGTTAAATGCACTTGGTGACAGGCGCAGCTTGCCCCTGATGTAGTATATGGCCAAAAAATAAACAGACTATTGCTGGTTAAATGCACTTGGTGTGACAGCTTCACCCTGATGTAGGCTTTAGCCAAAAAACAACCACACCATTGAGGGTTAAATGCACTTGGTCGCAGCTTGTGCTGGCGCACCACAAGACACAAAATGGCCGCCGATCACCCCAGAAAAATGTGACTGACAAACGGTCTGGGCAGCCTAAAAACAGTGAGCAATTGAGGATCAGCAGCTCAATGATCCACAGCTGCAGATCGATCAGTTAATCAAGTCCTTTGGAGGAGTTAATCTGCCTAATCTCGCCCTACTGTCGCAGCCGCAACCTCTCCCTACGCTAATCAGAGCAGAGTGACGGGCGGCGCTATGTGACTCCAGCTTAAATAGAGGCTGGGTCACATGGTGCTCTGGCCAATCACAGCCATGCCAATAGTAGGCATGGCTGTGATGGCCTCTTGGGGCAAGTAGTATGACGCTTGTTGATTGGCTGCTTTGCAGCCTTTCAAAAAGCGCCAAGAAAGCGTCACAAAAGCGCGAAGAAAGCGACGAACACCGAACCCGAACCCGGACTTTTACGAAAATTCGGTACGAACCCGAACTATACAGTTCGAGTTCGCTCATCCCTAGTCGGGACCAATTCCGAATTGCCTCAATTTTGTTCACCTGAGGTTTGATAATTTCGCACCCAATTACATACCCCAGGTACTTGGTCTCTTCTAACCCTAACAAGCACTTTTTTGGGTTAGCGGTTAGGCCAGCCTTCCTAAGGGAGTCTATTACAGCCTGTACTTTAGGTTGTTAACTTTCCCAGTCGGTGTTGTGGATAACGATATCATCCAGGTACGCCGAAGCTTAC
The DNA here is from genome assembly GCF_014858855.1 of Bufo gargarizans. NCBI lineage: Eukaryota > Metazoa > Chordata > Amphibia > Anura > Bufonidae > Bufo > Bufo gargarizans. The sequence continues at coordinate 575,303,816 of NC_058082.1, forward strand.
CGACGATGTGGACGGAGTACAATGTCCATTAGCCTATGAAACGTGGTCGGAGCGCCATGTAGACCAAAGGGTAATACCTTGTAATGATACAGCCCCTCTGGTGTAATGAAAGCCATTTTTCCTTGCCAGCCCCCATCAAGGATACCTGCCAGTACCTTTTGGTGAGGTCCAAAACTGAAAAATACCGTGCTTGGCCTAACATCTCAATAAGTTCATTCACTTGGCGCATGGGATATGCGTCAAACTTGGAAACCTCATTAAGTTTGTGGAAGTCGTTGCAGAATTAACGTATCTTCTGGCTTGGGCATCAAGACTGGCCCATTTACTTTTTGACTCAGCTGCACTTCTTCTGAGATGGTTTGTCGCCGTGACTCAGGCACCCGGTATGGTTTCAACCGGATTCTGGTCTGAGGCTCAGTGACGATGTCATGTTGGATGATAAAAGTGTGTCCAGCGAGGTCTGAAAAGACACCTGTGTTTCTGCTGATGAACTCCCTGGCCTCTTGAGTCTGTTTAGAGAAAAGGTTGTCAGCAATCTTTACTGTTGCAACTGCTTCCCTCGTATCAGACTGTGGGACTGGAAACTCTACCCCCAGAGAATTCAGCCGGGGGCTGTTGTCTGTACTAGTCTTCCTGTCTTATCATTTTTTAAGTAAGTTTATATGGTATTCCTACTCCGGCATTCTCCGCCCTGGCTGGTGTACCCTGTAGGTTACCTCGCCAACTTTTTGAGCCCTTTATTGGGACCCTGCCACCTAGCCAGGAACTTACTGTTCACCGTCGGCATCAGACCCAAAACCCGATCTCCCGGGTTAAAATTCCAAAGCCAAGCCTGGGGATTATAGACCCTACTCTGGGCTCGCTAGGCTGCCTCCATATGTTCCTTAACCAGCAGCAACACCGTCTCTATCCATTCTTGCATCCGAGTGACATACTCAATCACAATCACACTTTTATGCGGTGTGGGTTGTTGTTCCCACGCCTCTTTGGCTATGTCCAACAAACCACACGGATGTCAGCCATATATCAGTTCAAAGGGCGAGAACCCAGTAGAGGCCTGGGGCACCTCTCACACTGCAAACATAAGATAGGGCAGTAGAAGATCCCAATCCCTCCCATCTTTAGAAACCACCTGCTTTAACATGTTTTTCAAGGTTTGATTAACTCTTTCTACGAGGCCGTCCGTTTAAGGGTAATAGACGGACGTCCGCAACTGTTTGATCTGCAGCAGTTTACTGAGTTCCCTCATGACTTTTGAAATAAAAGGGGTCTCCTAGTCGTTCAAGATCTCTTTAGGTAGCCCCATTCGGGAAAACATCTCTATTAACTCTTTGGCTATGAGTTTGGTGGAGGTACATATGTCCGGGTACCGAGTGGCATAGTCCAGGACTACCAAGATGTGTTGGTGCCCTGTAGGGGACTTCGGTACTGGGCCTATGAGATCCATAGCAATCTGCTCGAATGGAACCTCAATAATCACTTGAGGGACCAGGGGACTGGGGGCTGGTTATCTTGCAGGTTGGGAAAGACTTGCAATACTCGTCCACCTCTCTGAACACACTGGGCAAGTAAATCCGCTGTAGAATCCGGTCCTGCGTTTTCTGCTGGCCCAGTTGTCCCCCAAGAACATGTTGGTGGGCTAACTCCAACATGAGCTTGCGATATGCCTTGGGCACCACCAACTGTTCAATTTGCTTACCCCGTAGTTGATTCACCCGGCACAGCATCTCCTGTTGAACCACAAAATGGGGAAACATAGACTCAGCTCCCAGTTGTTGCGGCTCACCCTCAGCTACTACTACATTTTCCAAGGCTTGAGATAGAGTCGGGTCCTGGTCCTGTGCTGTAACAAAATTGTCTCTGGAAACGTAGAGGACTGCCAACTCTGGACCCGGTGGCAAGTCCTCCACATCTCCCACCATCACACTTAGCGGCTAGTTTCCCCCTCTTCCGCCGAAGTGACGGTCACCCCTACCGCTGGCTCGTCTCAGGTTTCCAGGGTTCTGGTCTCCCCCCTGAGCCGCGCCACTCGGCTAGGGTTATCCCAGTCTCTCAATTATTAGTTCATAATGTAACTTTGTGGCCGATGGCCACCTCATGCAAGTGCAGATGCCGTGCAATTTTTATTGGTTGCTAAGAGATGATAGGGATGAGCAACCCCCGGACCCCAATAAAGTAAATTCCCTGTATTATTTTCCCTCATAACATGGTTATAAGGGAAAATAATAGCATTCTTAATGCAGAATGCTTACTAAAATGTTGATTGAGGGGTAAAAAAATATATATAATTAACTCACCTTATCCACTCTTCTTTCTTCTTTTTTCAGGACCTGCAAAAGGACCTTCGATGACGTAAACACGCTCACCATGCGCTCATCCTTCTATCTTCATTCAGCAGGACCTGCGCTGACGTCACCACGCTCACCACATGGTGAGCGCGTTTACGTCATCAAAGGTCCTTTTGCAGGTCCTGAAAGAAGAAGAAAGAAGATGATGCCAGCTGCACGATTAAGTGGATAAGGTGAGTTAATATTTTTTTTTAACCCCTCAATCGACATTTTAGTAAGCATTCTGTATTAAGAATGCTATTATTTCCCTTATAACCATGTTATAAGGGAAAATAATAGAGTAAATTTACTTTAATGGGGTCCGGGGTAGCTCATCCCTATCATCTCCTAGCATCCTCCGGGAAAATCGCACAGCATCCGCACTTGCTTGCGGATGCTTGCGATCTTCATGCAGCCCCATTCATATCTATGGGGCCAAAATGCAGAATATAGAACATACTGCGATTTTCACACAACAAACAAACAACAAACAAGTTATGTGTGAGAATCACCGCTCATCTGCTCAGCCCCATTGAAGTGAATGGGTCCGGATTCAGTGCACCCACGCTGAAAACTCGCCCGTGTGAAAGGGGCCTAAGGGCTTTTCAACAGAATACTTGCAGCCCAATAACAAAAATATGAAATGACAGAGCTGTCTAATGACTAGAGATGGCCTTGCGGTTTGCTCGGCAGTCTTTTCACGGCGAACTTTGCTCGATCGCGGTTCAAGATGTCCGTCGGCACCATACCGGTGCCTATCTCCCAGGAATCCCTAGAACAACACTCTGGGCAGAGCCCTGACAGAGACACTGTGGGTGTGGCCTAATTAGGTACCCTTATTAACCCGGCCCCACTGCGCCAGCGCAGAGGCTAATTGACTCCCCCCAGCGGGTGAGCGGGCAGTGGATCCCAGATCTGTTTGCACATTGCACCAACTGAGAAGCACGAGCACTTTATCCAGATTGAACTTCCAGCACATACCTCAAAGAGACTTCCTCCTGCCAGAGCCTATCTCCCAGGAATCCCAAGAACAACACTCTGGGCAGAGCCCCGACAGAGACACTGTGGGTGTGGCCTAATTAGGTACCCTTATTAACCGCGCCAGCAGGCGCAAAAGGCAAGCCCGTCTGTCCCCGCCTGGGCGCGGACTGGCACGGACAGATTATTAGACTAACTGACATTGCCGCTGCGCCCTTGGTCGTCACCAAGATTCCTCCACTATCGGGAAACGCTCGCCTGGTCTGATCGGAAAACTTGGGTAACACAATTTACATTTTAATGTCTTTGTTATAATGTACTAATTATTTTTGTAACTACTTTTGTAGTTTTAATTTTTATTATGACTTTTACAGTAATTTTATTCCAATAACTGATTTTTTAGGATGGTTATTAATATGATGATGTATACATTTAATAAGCTAATTTCTCTGAGTGGGGCCACATAGTCACTATTGCCCGCACAAACAACGAGGAAATTGACCACACATCATTTGTGGAAATCCGCCATCTTGCCAAAAACCCATAGGCATTTAAGAAGAAGGAAAAGCTTCCCAATAAATATTACACCTACGGGGCCGATTCCAACTCAGAACCAGCATATGCTGAAAGGGGCACTTCTAAACTGCAGTTCTGCGGTTAAGAATGCAGCCAACATTTACGATTAGATTTTATCTAATAATCTAGCCTACGTATTTGTGCCTAACCAAAATGTGGTTTTCGGAGGGGGTGGATCCTATGTTGGATGAATTGGTCCCCCTCTTGTACAAAATTCTTCACATAGACAGGGCCACTAGAGGTGGAGGTGTTGCAATGATCTTTCGTGAGCATCTAATGATGGCAGCCCTTAAGAATGGCCCAATTTTCGAAGCTTTCGAACATCTAGCTATCAAATGCCAGAAGAGTCCAGAAGAGGACATCTCAATCTATATTGTCTACCACCCCCCCAGATTTAAAAACAGGATTTGATGATGAACTGCTGAAATTGGCAACATCGGCCTTCCTAGATAGTCAGAAGAACATCATTGTGGGTGACATAAATTGCTGGGCCGATGATGTGTCCAACATCCAAACCCAGCAATTATTAACATCCCTTGAGACCATTGGCTTCATGCAGGAGGTGACCTCCCCGCCTCACAGGGGCGGTGTCACGGAAGGTGTACAGAAAACTAGAAGACACAAAATTAAGATCCGACTGACTGGATCCAAAACTAAGGAACCAAAGGGAGAGCCCTGCAACAGACCTGGCTCTCTCCCTAACTGCTCAGCCTATGCAAAAATCTCAATGGTAGATGATCGCATATCCTCGTTCCTCGACTGTATAACACCTGAACACCCTATAATAGTGAGGGGACACGACCACCGGCTCCCTACACTTGATACGGAGGGAGTCAGGGTCACCTGGGATCCAGCAAACAGGAAAACACTAATGAATGAACAAAACTTATCTGTAGAAGACTCAGTAGTAGCATCAGCATGCACACACTCCAGGAAGTTGTATAAACCGCAAAGTTATTGTCAGTATGGGATCTGCATCTCCACTGCAGGGTGGCAGATCGCTGTCTACACATTGCAGCACTATGGGTCCCAGTACTGGCTTACCTTGTAGGAGACGCAGGTGCCCGCCAGCATACCGTCGCATCCGTCCTCTTTGCCAGGTGTCATCTGATGAGCTATAGCACGCGCGCGCGCACCTCTCCCTTTCTTATAGGAGTAGGCAGCTGGTTCCTGATTACCATCCCCACCCGGAGGCGGGACTATTTGTATTTAAGGCAGCTTCACTCATCATGAAGTGCCCAAGCGTGGTTGTTGTACCTCTTGACTCCAGCTGAAGCACTCCACTGTGTCTGTTTATTGGATTTCCTGGATTCTGACCTCCGCTTCATTTGACTACGCATCTGCCTGCTGTCTGTTTATTGGACCTCCTGGATTATAGACCTCTGCACTGCCTGACAACGCATCAGTCCATCTCTTCCTGTAAGTCTGCCTGGATCCAGTCCCTGTGCTGCCTATGAGACTGCTTATATCTGCACTGCCTGATTATGCATCTGCCCATGTAAAGTCTGCCTGGATCCAGACCCTGCGCTGCCTCTGAGACTGCTTATATCTGCATGCTATATTGCTCTGAACTTTGTGTTGCCTGTATCTGTCAAGTGACTTTTTGAATACTGTCTGCCAGTAAAGACCATCTGTTACTTTATTCTGCCTTTGTTGGACTCTGTTCACACTACTGCAGGTAGCTGCATTCAAGGTAACAGGTGCAGACACCAGGGTCCTGTCTCTGAGAGTGAGCAGTCTGCGATATTGGACTAATTCCAGTCCTCTATCAGCTGACACAGAGGATCCACATCCTCTGGTCGTAACAGTACGCTTGGGCCATGGATCCCGCTGGCTCTAAACCAGGAATGTCTGATATACTACATGAACTTGAACAACAGCGTACCACCCAGAAACAGGTGATAAATTACTTGCAGCATGTAGCTGCTCGCCTGGACTCCCTTGCTACAGCACAGTCTGCACAGGCTCCTCCTGCTCCTGCTGTCCCTGTTGCGGCTGCAGCACTGCCAAGCGTTTCTGGACCACGTTTATCTGCTCCGCCCCGTTACAGCGGCAACCCAAAAGCCTGTCGTCGGTTTCTTAACCAGTGTACAATTCACTTTGAACTGCTTCCTCATCACTTTCAATCAGACCGCGCCAAAGTGGCGTTCATTATCTCTCATCTCGAGGGTGAGGCTCTGGCCTGGTCGAATCCAATATGGGAGAGATCTGGTCCTATCACCAATAATGTAGCACTATTCATGGGCTCTTTTAAGAAGGTGTTTGAGGAGCCAGGTCGAGCTTCTTCTGCGGCCTCCTCTCTGCTGCACGTCCGTCAAGGAAGCTGGTCGGTGGGCCAATATGCGATTCAGTTCCGCACCTTAGCGTCTGAAGTTTCGTGGAATGAGGAGGCTTTGGTGGCGGCCTTTTGGGAAGGTTTGTCTGGACGTATTAAGGATGAACTTGCAGGTCGTGATGTGCCTACCTCCCTTGAGGCTCTGATCTCTCTGGCTATTAAAATCGACATACGGTTTTCGGAGCGAGCTCGGGAGGCCCGTCAAGAGAAAAGACTTCCACAACAACTGTTTAAGTCTAATATGTCTCAACCTCCATTACGCACCTCCTTTTCAGATCCTGAACCCATGCAGGTGAATTCCACTCGGCTCTCGGATGAGTAACGTTGTCTTCGCATGTCTTCTGGACTCTGCCTCTACTGTGGTGGTTTGGGTCACCGTGTCCGCAACTGTCCCCAGAAGTCGGGAAACTCCAATGCTTAGGGTCTTTGGGAGAGGCGGCTCTAGGCGAAAACTGCTCCACTCTCCAAATTCCTGTGACTCTGGTTCTTGGGGGCATCAAGGTCTCCATATCTGCTTCCTTCGATTCCGGGTCTGCGGGGAACTTCATACACCAAGCTATGGTGAGTCAATACCACATTCCTGTACGCCTGCTTCAAAATCCCCTGCTGGTGACTGCCGTCAGTGGACAAGTACTGACGGATCCAGTCCGGTTCATCACTGAGCCGTTGGAACTGCAGGTAGGGTGGTTACACGTTGAAAAGATTTCTCTATATGTGCTCCCTGAACTGTTCCATTCTCTTTTGCTGGGGTTGCCCTGGCTTAGGATGCACAATCCAGTAATCGAGTGGAGCTCTGGAGAGGTTCTTCAATGGGGACAGCTGTGCCAAGGCAAGTGCTTATGTTCCATTCAACGAAGGGTCTCTATATCCCTCCCTAAAAACCTGGAGGCCTTGCCAGTGGTCTATCATTCCTTTGCGGATGTGTTCGATAAAAAAGAGGCTGAGACACTACCTCCCCATCGCCCCTATGACTGCCCAATTGATTTACTATCTGGGACTTCTCCTCCTCGGGGTCGTGTTTATCCTCTGTCCCCTGCCGAATCGCAGGCAACAGCAGATTACATTAAGGAGAACCTTGAGAGGGGTTTCATCAGGAAGTCTTCCTCACCTGCAGGGGCAGGATTCTTTTTTGTGAAAAAGAAAGATGGGTCTCTTCGCCCCTGTATAGACTACCGTGGTCTGAATAAGATCACCATCAAGAATAAATACCCTTTACCGTTAATTTCTGAATTATTTGATAGACTCCGTGGGGCTCGGATCTTCTCTAAGTTGGACTTGCGGGGGGCATATAATTTAATACGGATTTGTGAGGGTGACGGATGGAAGACAGCTTTTAATACCAGGGATGGCCACTATGAATACCTCGTGATGCCCTTCGGGCTCAGTAATGCCCCTGCTGTCTTCCAGGAGTTTGTCAATGACATTTTTCGAGATCTGCTCTATTCTTGTGTTGTTGTCTATTTGGATGATATTCTTATTTTTTCCAGAGACATCAGAACTCATCGCAGGCATGTGCAGATGGTCTTACAACGCTTACGAGAGAATCGTCTGTACGCTAAATTGGAAAAGTGTGTCTTTGAAAAGTCGTCCCTGCCCTTCCTGGGGTACATCATCTCGGATCATGGTCTCAAAATGGATCCTGGAAAGGTGGCAGCAGTGCTCGACTGGCCCCGTCCCTCCGGCCTGAAGGCAATACAAAGGTTCCTGGGCTTTGCCAATTATTATCGTCAATTCATCCGTAATTTTTCTACCCTAACAGCTCCTATTTCTGGCCTGACCAAGAAGGGTGCCAATCCCAAACTATGGTCCCCTGAAGCAGAGACAGCATTTTCCTCCCTCAAGCAAGCCTTTTCTTCAGCTCCAGTCCTTAGACGCCCAGAACCCAACAAACAGTTCTTCTTGGAGGTGGACGCATCCTCTGTGGGAGCCGGGGCCGTCCTGTCACAGAAGAATGCCTCAGGTCGTATGTCTCCTTGTGTTTTTTTTTCTAAGTTAGTTTCCGCTGCCGAAAAAAACTATTCTATTGGGGACAGGGAACTCCTAGCAATTAAGTTGGCTCTAGAGGAATGGAGATATCTTCTGGAAGGTTCTAGCCTACCAGTCATAATTTACACCGATCATAAGAACCTCACCTATTTGCAGACAGCTCAACGACTTAATCCTCGTCAGGCCCGTTGGTCTCTCTTCTTTGCCCGATTAAATTTTCAATTGCATTTTCGGTCCGCTGACAAAAATATCAAAGCGGACGCTCTCTCCAGGTCCTTTGAAACCACAGATTCAGAAGACGAACCCCAGTTTATCATTGAACCAACTAAAGTAGTCCCAGTGGCTTCAGTTAACCTGTCCAAGGTTCCCCCAGGTAAGATCTTTGTTCCAGAATCTAAACGAAGGAAGGTTTTACAGTGGGGGCATGCATCCAAGATTTCCGGCCATCCAGGTCAACGGGGGACCTTGAATCTCATCTCCAGACATTACTGGTGGCCATCCATAACAGCGGATATTGTAGACTTTGTGGCTTCCTGTACCGTGTGTGCCCAGAATAAGTCTCCCAGACTGAAACCTGCAGGTTTATTATTGCCTCTTCCGGTGCCTGAGGTCCCCTGGCAGCATATTGGTATGGACTTCATAACCGATTTACCTGTCTCTGAGGGCTGTACAGTCATTTGGGTTGTCGTTGACCGTTTTTCTAAGATGTCGCACTTTATTCCGCTTCCAGGTCTGCCATCTGCTCCTCGTCTTGCTGGGCTATTTATTTTACATATCTTCCGCCTACATGGATTTCCCCTCCATATCGTCTCGGATAGAGGAGTACAATTCACCTCCCGGTTCTGGAGATCTTTATGTAAGTCTCTGAATGTCTCTTTGGACTTCTCTTCTGCCTATCATCCACAGACTAATGGCCAGGTGGAACGCATGAACCAAATATTGGTCAGCTTCCTGCGACATTTCACCAATGCCCATCAGGATGACTGGGTGAAGCATCTTCCCTGGGCAGAATTTGCTCATAACAATAGAGTCAACCAAGCCACAGGTAAATCTCCATTTTTTGTGGTCTATGGACGACATCCAAGTGTTCCTCTTCCTGTGCGGCCTTCTTCTGGAGTTCCTGCGGCAGATTCCTGTGTGGAGCAGCTGTCTCGGGTCTGGTCTGACACTAAAGTATCGCTTCGGAGAACAGCGGACCAGATGAAAAGGTCTGCGGATAAGAGGCGCAGACCTCCTCCTCAGTTTGCCATTGGAGACAAGGTATGGCTTTCTTCTAAGAATATCCGTCTCAGACTTCCCTCTTACAAACTGGCTCCGCGATTCTTGGGACCTTTTTCTGTGATCAAGAAAATTAATCCTGTTGCCTACAAGCTCAAACTACCTGCTACCTTGCGGATTCCCAACTCATTTCATGTTTCATTACTTAAGCCACCTGTCTTTAACAGGTTTTGCAAAGGCACTTCACAGAACCCTCCTCCTGTCACTATGGATGATGAGTTTGAAGTTAAGGACATTCTAGACAGGAGGATTATCAGAGGTAAGACCTTCTATTTGGTGGACTGGAAGGGCTACGGGCCTGAAGAAAGGTCATGGGAATCTGCAGAGAATATTCATGCCCCGCTGTTGCTGAAGAAATTTCTCTCCAGGTCAGCCGTGTGGAGGAGGGGACGTAAGAGGGGGGGGGGGGGTACTGTCAGTATGGGATCTGCATCTCCACTGCAGGGTGGCAGATCGCTGTCTACACATTGCAGCACTATGGGTCCCAGTACTGGCTTACCTTGTAGGAGACGCAGGTGCCCGCCAGCATACCGTCGCATCCGTCCTCTTTGCCAGGTGTCATCTGATGAGCTATAGCACGCGCGCGCGCACCTCTCCCTTTCTTATAGGAGTAGGCAGCTGGTTCCTGATTACCATCCCCACCCGGAGGCGGGGCTATTTGTATTTAAGGCAGCTTCACTCATCATGAAGTGCCCAAGCGTGGTTGTTGTACCTCTGGACTCCCGCTGAAGCACTCCACTGTGTCTGTTTATTGGATTTCCTGGATTCTGACCTCCGCTTCATTTGACTACGCATCTGCCTGCTGTCTGTTTATTGGACCTCCTGGATTATAGACCTCTGCACTGCCTGACAACGCATCAGTCCATCTCTTCCTGTAAGTCTGCCTGGATCCAGACCCTGTGCTGCCTATGAGACTGCTTATATCTGCACTGCCTGATTATGCATCTGCCCATGTAAAGTCTGCCTGGATCCAGACCCTGCGCTGCCTCTGAGACTGCTTATATCTGCATGCTATATTGCTCTGAACTTTGTGTTGCCTGTATCTGTCAAGTGACTTTTTGAATACTGTCTGCCAGTAAAGACCATCTGTTACTTTATTCTGCCTTTGTTGGACTCTGTTCACACTACTGCAGGTAGCTGCATTCAAGGTAACAGGTGCAGACACCAGGGTCCTGTCTCTGAGAGTGAGCAGTCTGCGATATTGGACTAATTCCAGTCCTCTATCAGCTGACACAGAGGATCCACATCCTCTGGTCGTAACAGTGATGCAGTATGGGAAGGGATTTAAAGGGATGCAATCAGTGCAACTACATGACAGCTGAGAGAGGCTAACGAGATGAGAAAACGAAAGCAAAACAAAAGGAACCTCAAGGAGGAGGTTCTGAAGAACGTCTGTCAGAGCTTCTCAGATGTCTGGTGGTGACAGGCGGCCACATCCTGGACTGGATTCTGACATCCGGGGTGGAGATACAGGTCCAATCCATACATGATCTGTTGTGGACTGATCACAAAAATATACTTTTTACTCAAACTATAAAAAAAGCTCCCCACTTTCCAGTGAGAGATAAGAATCTCACCCAACAAAGAAATTGTAAAATTCTTAATTTGGAGGAATTTGGCAACAGCTTTAAGGAGAATCTGAGTATAGATTTATTCCGCTCCATGGAATCCACAGAAGCAAAGCTAACAGCTTTTAATGATTGTATAGAGCATGGGTGTCAAACATGCGGCCCTCAATGAATATCTTTGCGGCCCGGCAAGTATTTCTGAACATGAGCGCGCTGCTATCGGCGCGCTCATGTTCTCTCAGCAGCACGGGGAGAAGGAAGCTGTCCTCCCTCCCCCTGTGCTGCTGCCGCGGCCACCGATGAGAAGAGAGGGGGGGGGAGGAGGGGCGGGCGCACTGCGCCACCAATGAGAATAGAGGGGGGGAGAAGGGGCGGGCGCACTGCGCCACCAATGAGAATAAAGGGGGGGGGGAGGAGGGGGGGGCGCACTGCGCCACCAATGATTGGACTATTTCCACACAGAGCGGCGCCCAGCACTCACCATTAGTCCTGGGCGCCGCTCCGTTCGCCCGCAGTGCCCCATTACTGTCTCCTCTCCTGCTCCACATGCTGCTTACTATCGGAGCGATGGGAGGAGACATCAGCTTCACTAGTGGGCGTTCCTTCTCCCTGCGCTGCGATTGGACAGCGCTACAGCCAGGAAGAAGGAACGCCCACTAGTGAAGCTGATGTCTCCTCCCATCGCTCCGATAGTAATCAGCAGCATGTGGAGCAGGAGACAGTAATGGAGCACTACAGTCGAACGAGCGGCGCCCAGGACTAATGGTGAGTGCTGAGACATCGCTGGGCGCCGCTCTGTGTGGCCTGATAGTGAAAGAAGTTTAACACAATACAGGAGGCGGGTGCCGGCAGCAGAATCGCATTGCCGGCACCCTGCCCCTGACAGGGAGCTGCGATCAGAGGCAGTTAACCCCTTAGGTACCGCACCTGAGGGGTTAACTGCTGATCTGCCAGTACCCGCCTCCTGTATAAAGGGGTAATTTATCATTGGTGGTGCAGTGTGCCCCCCCCCCAACCCCCCCATCCCATTAAAATCATTGGTGGCACAGTGCGCCAGCCCCTCTCAACCCCCCCAGTATTGAAATCATTGGTGGCAGTGGCCACAGGGACCTCTCCCCTCCCCCTCATTGGTGGTGCAGTGGCAGCTTCTGATCGGAGCCCCAGCTGTGTAAGCCTGGGGCTCTGATCAGTTACCATGGCAGCCAGGACGCTACAGAAGCCCTGGTTGCCATGGTAACATCCCTGATGCTGTGTGCACAAGGCACAGAGCAGCAGGGACAGTGTGAAGTCCTATTCACCCTGATAGAGCTGAATAGGACAAGGGATGAATGATCCCAGGTTCTCGCCCCTAAGGCTACTTTCACACTTGCGTTCAGAGAGGATCCGTCTGAGACGGATCCGCTCATATAATGCAGACGGTGGATCCGTTCAGAACGGATCCGTCTGCATTATATTGTAAAAAAAATTCTAACTGTGAAAGTAGCCTGAACGGATCCGTCCAGACTTTTACATTGAAAGTCAATGGGGGACGGATCCGTTTGAAGATTGAGCCATATTGTGTCATCTTCAAACGGATCCGTCCCCATTGACTTCCATTGTAAGTCTGGACAGATCCGCACGCCTCCGCACGGCCAGGCGTTTTTTTTTATGCGGCCCACATAAATTTAAATTTTGTTTTTTTGGCCCATGTTAGCCTTTGAGTTTGACATGCTTGGTATAGAGGCTACACTAAACACCTTAGCATCCTATGAAACATAAACAGCAACCTCGTCCCTCTAATAAAAACCTGCCTTGGTTCACTGCTGAATTAAGAGAGGATAAAAAGACTACCAGAGCCCTTGAAAAGGCCTGGAGAAAAAATCCCATAGAAGACACCAAAATTAAATACAAAATAAGTATGAGAAAGTACAGAGACAATATTAAAAATATCAAAAGAACATACTACTCAAAGAAAATAGGCAATGCGGCTAACAACTCCACAGAACTTTTCAAAGTGGCTAAAGAACTAGCCAATACTAGATGTAAGATTGCAACAACGGAGCACTCTTAAGCACTGTGCCAGCAAATGGCTGACTACTTTGCTGAAAAAAAATCCAGAAACTTAGGGACAATATCCCAACGGTTTATAGGACGGATGAGACACTTTCTTCTCCACTCTCAACCTTACCCTATTCCCTCACAGAATTTCAGCCCATCTCTGAGGAGAGAACGATTGAAATCATTGGAGCTCTCAGATCCTCCTCTTTGCCTCTAGACCCATGCCCGGCGGCCGTGGTGAAGTCCGCCGCGGTTGCAATGGCACCATACATTCGAGACATTATAAATAGCTCCTTTTCCAGCGGTCAGGTGACGGCTATTCTGAAGCAAGCAGTGGTAACACCCCTGCCTAAGAAACCGGCGCTACCTGTGACCAATCTGAGTAACCTTTGACCGATTTCGGGACTGCAGTTCGCTGCAAAGATAGGCGAGAGGGAGGTCGTTGCACAACTACAGGGATATCTGCAGGCCACTGACATTCTTGACGACTTCCAGTCAGGATTCCGACCCAGAAGGGATACTGAGACCGCTGTGGTCAATGTCCAGGACGATCTACTGATGGCATTAGACCAGAACGACTCTATGGTCCTAGTCCTTCTGGACCTATCATCCGCTTTTGACACTATTGACCATCAAGTGTTGCTGAACCAGTTGAAAGTGGTAGCCGGACTAGATGGAAAGACCTTGGCATGGATGGTCTCATTTCTCCAGGACAGGGTACAACAAGTGAAGCTGGGGGTATTTCACTCAGCCAATTTCACACTGTCCTGTGGAGTACCACAAGGCCTGGCACTATCTCCAGTCTTGTTCAACATCTATCTGAGACCATTGGCCGACATCATCAGGAGCCACAATCTTCAGTTTCATGTTTATGCGGACGATACACAACTGTACTTTAGGCTTGCCAAAGGTAAAGTTGATCAAGTCAATCTGGCCGCATGTCTCTTGGAGATCGATCACTGGATGAGTGCCAATTATCTAAAGCTTAATGGCACCAAAACTGAATGTATTACATTCAGTGACCAGAAAATTACACCCTAAGCACCCCAATGGCCATTGTCTTTTGGACCTGTCCCTGAGACAGCCATTCAGGTCAGGGACTTGGGAGTGGTCTTGGACTCCAGATTAACCCTGGCTCCTCAGATAAATCAGGTGGTTAGTACCTGCCACTACCAGCTGAAACTTCTGAGGAGGATCTTAAAATACATTGAATCCCCTCTCAGAAAAGCCTTGGTCATAGGACTCCCTAAGAAGAACTTGCATAGACTTCAACTTGTGCAGAATGTCGCAGCAAGGCTATTAATGGGTGTTGCCCGCCGAGAGCATATCGCTCCCTCTCTTAATTCCTTGCACTGGCTCCCCGTCTAACAACGGGGGATGTTCAAGATTGGATTCTTCATGCATAGGGTATTCTATGGTGTGGGGCCCTTGTACCTGCAACGTAAATTCACCATATTAAGGTCTAGTAAATATGCAAATTTTTACATCCCGCAAGTTAATAAGATCAGACGTGGAGGTAGATCCTTTTCGGTTCAAGGGGACAGATTTTGTAACCACCTACTTCTGGCCCTGAAAATGATTCCTGGTCTTTTCTCATTCAGGCGTGCACTGAAAACCCTACTTTTCAAACAGCCGTTTGATCTTCCTATGTAACACTTACCTTTGGTAACCCCTTTTGGGGGTTTTCCTAAATCTTAGTCTATAAATTCACGGTTGGTAATGTCCCTTCTATTTTAAAGATATATTTTCCTCACGTTTATTAATTGTGTTCTCTTCACATTCTCTATATCTCGTCCAAACCGTTTGAACCTTGAGATCCCCCTACCTTCCCTCCCTCTTTCTTGATTCTCCATTTGATAAGTGCTAGGAAATTGGTCTCTGGAATAGGTGCCTGGTCCTCTAGGCCTTTGTGGCCCCATGGTAAAATGTCATGCCTTCTTCTTAGCCAGCTAAGCGCATCAAGGCCCTAAGGGTAAGACTGCGTGTACACAAGACTATACACCATCATCAGCATCATCATATTCGTTTGCATTGTGCCAAACTTCCATCAGGTGGGACAGGACAGCCAATTGAGATGTTTAAGCACATGGACAAACCCCCTGCCCTATAAATAAACCCGATCTGGCCGCCATTTTACATTCTGTCTTTTGCCTGTGTAGGGAGAGGTTGCTGTGTGGAGCAGGGACAGACTGTTAGAGACACCAAACGCTAGTTAATATGGCCACAAAAGTCCTTTCAAGGATTGGTATAGGTGTGCTATCGATAGGTTTGACATACTGAGGGCTGTGATATACTTATAATATAATTTATGACATAGAAAGTATATTATAGTGCATTTATATTGTGCAGCAGTTGTGTGAGGTTCTGCTGTGATACTGCAGCTATACAGAGGGACAAACGCTATTGGAACAACTAATTGCAACTGGTGTGATATCCCAGGTGCCCCCCCAAAAAAACTGATTGAGGCAGGGGTGTGAGATACCTATAATATAATTTCTATATAGTGTACACTACGTGCAGAATTATTAGGCAAATTAGTATTTTGACCACATCATCTTCTTTATGCATGTTGTCTTACTCCAAGCTGTATAGGCTCGAAAGCCTACTACCAATTAAGCATATTAGGTGATGTGCATCTCTGTAATGAGAAGGGGTGTGGTCTAATGACATCAACACCCTATATCAGGTGTGCATAATTATTAGGCAACTTCCTTTCCTTTGGCAAAATGGGTCAAAAGAAGGACTTGACAGGCTCAGAAAAGTCAAAAATAGTGAGATATCTTGCAGAGGGATGCAGCACTCTTAAAATTGCAAAGCTTCTGAAGCGTGATCATCGAACAATCAAGCGTTTCATTCAAAATAGTCAACAGGGTCGCAAGAAGCGTGTGGAAAAACCAAGGCGCAAAATAACTGCCCATGAACTGAGAAAAGTCAAGCGTGCAGCTGCCAAGATGCCACTTGCCACCAGTTTGGCCATATTTCAGAGCTGCAACATCACTGGAGTGCCCAAAAGCACAAGGTGTGCAATACTCAGAGACATGGCCAAGGTAAGAAAGGCTGAAAGACGACTACCACTGAACAAGACACACAAGCTGAAACGTCAAGACTGGGCCAAGAAATATCTCAAGACTGATTTTTCTAAGGTTTTATGGACTGATGAAATGAGAGTGAGTCTTGATGGGCCAGATGGATGGGCCCGTGGCTGGATTGGTAAAGGGCAGAGAGCTCCAGTCCGACTCAGACGCCAGCAAGGTGGAGGTGGAGTACTGGTTTGGGCTGGTATCATCAAAGATGAGCTTGTGGGGCCTTTTTGGGTTGAGGATGGAGTCAAGCTCAACTCTCAGTCCTACTGCCAGTTTCTGGAAGACACCTTCTTCAAGCAGTGGTACAGGAAGAAGTCTGCAAGGTAAGAAAAACATGATTTTCATGCAGGACAATGCTCCATCACACGCGTCCAAGTACTCCACAACGTGGCTGGCAAGAAAGGGTATAAAAGAAGAAAATCTAATGACATGGCCTCCTTGTTCACCTGATCTGAACCCCATTGAGAACCTGTGGTCCATCATCAAATGTGAGATTTACAAGGAGGGAAAACAGTACACCTCTCTGAACAGTGTCTGGGAGGCTGTGGTTGCTGCTGCACGCAATGTTGATGGTGAACAGATCAAAACACTGACAGAATCCATGGATGGCAGGCTTTTGAGTGTCCTTGCAAAGAAAGGTGGCTATATTGGTCACTGATTGGTTTTTGTTTTGTTTTTGAATGTCAGAAATGTATATTTGTGAATGTTGAGATGTTATATTGGTTTCACTGGTAAAAATAAATAATTGAAATGGGTATATATTTGTTTTTTGTTAAGTTGCCTAATAATTATGTACAGTAATAGTCACCTGCACACACAGATATCCCCCTAAAATAGCTAAAACTAAAAACAAACTAAAAACTACTTCCAAAAATATTCAGCTTTGATATTAATGAGTTTTTTGGGTTCATTGAGAACATGGTTGTTGTTCAATAATAAAATTAATCCTCAAAAATACAACTTGCCTAATAATTCTGCACTCCCTGTATGTGCAGCATTTGTGTGCGGTTCTGCTGAGATATCGCAGCTATACAGAGGGACAAACGCTACTGGAACAAATAATTTCAACTGGTGTGATATACCAGTTGCCCCCCCCAAAAAAATGATTAAGACAGGGGTGTGATATAACTATGATATAATTTGCATATAGTGCATGTGCAGCAGTTGTGTGATGTTCTGCTGAGATACCGCAGCTATACAGATAGACAAACGCTATTGGTATCACTAATGGTGATATACCAGTTGCCCACCCCCCAAAAAAAAAAAAAGATTGAGGCAGGGGTGTGATATACCTATAATATAATTTCTATATATTGCATTTGCATTATGCAGCATCTGTGTGCGGTTTTGCTGAGATACCACAGCTATACAGAGGGACAAACACTAGTGGAACAACTAATTGCAACTGGTGTGATATACATGTTGTTGCCCCAAAATAAACTGAATAAGGGCTTTGATATACCTGCTTCCAGCAAATACTCATTAACCGCCTCCGGACCGCCTAACGCAGATGTGTGGTCCGGAGGCGGCAGCCCTGCGCAGAGTGACGCATATACGCATCATCTCGCGAGAGCCGAGATTTCCTGTGAACGCGCGCACACAGGCGCGCGCGTTCACAGGAACTGAAGGTAAGCGAGTGGATCTCCAGCCTGCCAGCAGCGATCGCTCGCTGGCAGGCTGGAGATGTGATTTTTTTAACCCCTAACAGGTATATTAGACGCTGTTTTGATAACAGCGTCTAATATACCTGCTACCTGGTCCTCTGGTGGTCCCTTTTGTTTGGATCGACCACCATAGGACACAGGCAGCTCAGTAACATACCACAAAACACTACACTACACTACACCCCCCCTGTCACTTATTAACCCCTTATGAACCAATGATCACCCCATATAGACTCCCTGATCACCCCCCTGTCATTGATCACCCCCCTGTCAGGCTCCGTTCAGACGTCCGTATGATTTTTACGGATACATGGATCGGATCCGCAAAACACATACGGACGTCTGAATGGAGCCTTACAGGGGGGTGATCACCCACATAGATTCCCTGATCACCCCCTGTCATTGATCACCCCCCTGTCATTGATCACCCCCCTGTAAGGCTCCATTCAGATGTCCGTATGATTTTTACAGATCCACGGATACATGGATCGGATCCGCAAAACACATACGGACGTCTGAATGCAGCCTTACAGGGGGGTGATCAATGACAAGGGGGTGATCACGCATATAGATTCCCTGATCACCCCCTGTCATTGATCACCCCCCTGTCATTGATCACCCCCCTGTAAGGCTCCATTCAGATGTCCGTATGATTTTTACGGATCCACGGATACATGGATCGGATCCGCAAAACACATACGGACGTCTGAATGGAGCCTTACAGGGGGGTGATCAATGACAGGCGGGTGATCACCCATATAGATTTCCTGATCACCCCCCTGTCATTGATCACCCCCCTGTAAGGCTCCATTCAGATGTCCGTATGATTTTTACGGATCCACGGATACATGGATCGGATCCGCAAAACACATACGGACGTCTGAATGGAGCCTTACAGGGGGGTGATCACCCATATAGATTCCATGATCACCCCCTGTCATTGATCACCCCCCTGTCATTGATCACCCCCCTGTAAGGCTCCATTCAGATGTCCGTGTGATTTTTACGATCCACGGATACATGGATCGGATCCGCAAAACACATACGGACGTCTGAATGGAGCCTTACAGGGGGGTGATCAATGACAGGCGGGTGATCACCCATATAGATTCCCTGATCACCCCCTGTCATTGATCACCCCCCCTGTCATTGATCACCCCCCTGTAAGGCTCCATTCAGATGTCCGTATGATTTTTATAGATCCACGGATACATGGATCGGATCCGCAAAACACATACGGACGTCTGAATGCAGCCTTATAGGGGGGTGATCAATGACAGGGGGGTGATCAATGACAGGGTGGTGATCACCCCATATAGACTCCCTGATCACCCCCCTGTCATTGATCACCCCCTGTAAGGCTCCATTCAGACTTTTTTTGGCCCAAGTTAGCGGAATTTTTTTTGTTTTTGTTTTTTCTTACTAAGTCTCATATTCCACTAACTTGTGTCAAAAAATAAAATCTCACATGAACTCACCATACCCCTCACGGAATCCAAATGCGTACATTTTTTTTTACATTTATATTCCAGACTTCTTCTCACGCTTTAGGGCCCCTAAAATGCCAGGGCAGTATAAATACCCCACATGTAACCCCATTTCGTAAAGAAGACACCCCAAGGTATTCCGTGAGGAGCATATTGAGTCCATGAAAGATTGAAATTTTTGTCCCAAGTTAGCGGAAACGGAGACTTTGTGAGAAAATTAAAAAAAAATAACAATTTCCGCTAACTTGTGCCAAAAATAAATAAATTCTATGAACTCGCCATGCCCCTCATTGAATACCTTGGGGTGTCTTCTTTCAAAAATGGGGTCACATGTGGGGTATTTATACTGCCCTGGCTTTTTAGGGGCCCGAAAGCGTGAGAAGAAGTCTGGGATCCAAATGTCTAAAAATGCCCTCCTAAAAGGAATTTGGGCCGCTTTGCGCATCTAGGCTGCAAAAAAGTGTCACACATCTGGTATCGCCGTACTCAGGAGAAGTTGGGAAATGTGTTTTGGGGTGTTATTTTACATATACCCATGCTGGGTGAGATAAATATCTTGGTCAAATGCCAACTTTGTATAAAAAAATGGGAAAAGTTGTCTTTTGCCAAGATATTTTTCTCACCCAGCATGGGTATATGTAAAATGACACCCCAAAACTCACTCAGCCTTCCACTGGCTCACTCAGCCTTCCACTTCTGCACCCTCCTCATCCTCTGTATCAGCACCCTCCTCACTCTCTGCTGTGTGCACCCCCAAGGACACCACCACCACCAAAGCCCCTCCACTCAAGTCTAAGGAATTATTTCCCATCATTTTCCATACCATACCGATGGTATTGGATAAAGGAAGAGGAGGCAGCAACAGCCGCCACCCAGCTGTCTGACGACAGTACCCAGATCAGCCCAAGGAGGGTGGTCCCTACTGTTGCTGCCTACTCCGAGATCTCTAATGTTAGTGTTGGTGTAGGTGACGATAATGGCGTGTCGATGGACGTCACGTGGGTGCCCACAAGAGAGGAAGAGGATGGGAGTTCAGAGGGAGAGATGGAGCAGCAGATAGGGAGGAGAAGGAGGAGAAGCAGGCAGAATTTGCCGCAGTGCACAGGAGGCTAAAAGCAGACTGCAAATGTATCTGGAGCGAGCCATCCACTAAGCATGGTCACATATGGCGCTCCCAGGATGCCGGCACATGGCTCCTCAGTGTGGGCTTTTTTTATTGTGTCAGCTGCTTACAATAGTGTTGCCATCTACAGCCTGTGCTGTCAATGCATAAGTCGCAGTAAGCCCGACACTTACCTATGGACGACCGCCTTAAGAAGGCACCTGGCCTCCCATCACAGAGCCTAGTTTGGGAGCAACACCGTCAGAACCCACAAAGCCACACTCCCGGTGCTCCACGTCCTGCCTCTTCTCCTTCTCCTCTCTCCTCTCATTTATCCTCCACTCCACCTTCCACAATGCCATAGTTGCATTCATCTGGCAAAAGGAAGGCTTCCATAGCCCAAATGCTCGAATGCATAAAGTTGATGGCGCTGAATAACCCTCTTGACCGCTGGCTTATCGGAACTGCTACCCAGCCAACTACTGCCATATAGACTGGTGGACTCGGAGGCCTTTAGAAAATTTATGGCCATTGGCACATCACAATTGAATGTCCCCGGAAGGAAATATTTCTCCCAGAAGAGCATCCTAGAGCTATATGGCTCTTCAGAACCTATTCGACGTGCCAGGTGAGACGTTGCCATGCTGTGCTGCGGCTTTTTTACCTGGAAGCCAAGAGCCACACCAGTCCTGCACTCCTTTCAGCTCTGCGGTCACAGGCCGATCAGTGGCTGACACCGCTCAATTTGACAGGTGGCAAAGTGGTGTGTGACAACGATGCTAATCTGCTGAGCACGCTGAAACAGGGCAAAATGACACATGTGCCGTGCATGGCACACGTCCTGAACTTAGTCGTGCAGTGATTCGCTGCCAAATAGCCTGGGGTCCAGGACGGCTTGCGGCAGGCCATTTTAAAAGATCTTACACGGCCATGGCTCACCTTGCTGACGTTCAGCGGCAACACCACTTGACCATCAGACGTCTAATTTTTGACTGCCCGATGCGCTGGAACTCCACCTTGTATATGCTTGATAGGCTTCTCCAGCAGAAACGTGTCATTAACGACTAACTGTACGAAATCTGCGGCAGGACAGGTTCTGGGGAGCTTGTTTTTTTTTTACTCCGCCAGTGGCTGCTCATGCGCTACGCATGCAGACTTCTGCGTCCATTTGATGAGATCACCAAACTGGTCAGTCGCAGCCAGGGCCCCATCAGTGACATTGTACTTTACGTCTTCTTTCTGGTGCATGCATTGCATTGTGTCATTGATCAATCCTTCGAGAAGCAGGTAGATGAGGAAGTCGCAATGCTGAATGAATTCCCAGGGGGGCTACTCCATCTGAGACAAGTCAGCAGGAGTCTAAAGAGGAGTCAGATGAGGATGGTGCCTGGGGAAAGGAGGAAGAAGAGCAAGAAGAGCAGGCTTTAAACTTTTCTGGGATCCCTGATGTTGTCCCTGGCTGGAAGGGGAGACAGAGACAACATTATCCTGGGGCGATAATCTGCTTCCAATTTAGTGCAAATGGGCGCCTTCATGCTCCAGTGTTTTAAGGGGGACCCCCGTATAAAAAGGATAAAGGGCCAGAACCAGTACTGGGTGGCAACATACTTAGACCCCCGGTACAACCACAAAATGGCAGACATGTTACCAGCATCACAGAGGGCTGTCAGATTGCAGCATTTCCAGACCTTGCTTGGAGAAATGCTGCATTCTGCTGTTGCGGGCGCTGACAGAGGAATTTCCACCCACAGAGAAACAGTTGCGAGGACCTTACAGCGCATGCAAGAAGAGGGCGGTTTGAAGATGTGCTGGTGACTTCGTATATGAGATCATTCTTGCAACCAACCCATCGACAGCCGCCATCCAGATCCATCCTCAGGGAATGCCTAGATCGACAGGTGTCAGACTACATCAGGTAACGGCCGATGTGGATGCTCTGAGAAGCGATGAACCCATTGACAACTGGGTGTGCAGGCTTGACCTGTGGCCAGAGCTGGCACAATTTGCCATGGAACTCTTGGCTTGCCCCTCATCGAGTGTCCTGTCCGCAAGGATGTTCAGCGCAGCAGGGGGCATCGTGACCGATAAGCACACTTGCCTAGCTCACAACAGTGTGGACTACCTCACATTTATAAAAATGAATGAGGCATGGATCTCCGAGGAATTCAACACCTGTGACGACCACGTTTAATTGAATCTCCTCATGCCAGCCCTCACATATCCGCCACAACCCAGAACAAATAATGGTCCCTGTCTTATGCAAATACAGTGGCATAAAAGACCTTTTCTGTCTGGTGAATGCCTACTGTTTGGGACCTCGGAGGAATTTAACTTCTGTGACGACCACCTGTTATAGAATTTCAACTATTATCATTTGTTTTTTTTTCAAGAGGGGGGATTTCGAGAGCTATGTTTTTAATCCAATTTAATATTTTTTGTTCTTTTAAACATATGTATTTGACATTTATTTCTACTGGCCTGCAGTAAAAATGCTATCCAATGGCCATCTAATATATCTCCAGCCACATAATCACTTGATGTTTTCTGTCCGGTGAATGAATAATTTTTGGGGTCTGTAGTCCACTGACCTGCAGTAAAATTGATATCCAATGACCATCTAATATACATCCGGCCACATAATTACTTGATCTTTTATGTATGGTGAATGCATAATTTTGGGGGCCTGTAATCTAACTGGCGAACAGTAAAATTGTTATACGGTGATCGCCTAATGTACCTCTAGCCACATTGCCAATTGTTCTTTTCTGTACAGTGAATGAATAATTTCTGGAGCCTGTAGTCCAGTGGCTGTCACCACCAGATCTTTGAGAAGTTCTGATAGGCGTTCTTCAGTGCCTCCTGCATGATCTTCTTTTGTTTTGCTTTCGTTTTGACATCTCTCCTCCCTCTCCCAGCTGTCATCTATTAGCAGTGATTGCCTCCCTATATATCTCCTCCCCATACTGCCTCACCTTGCGGTTTATATTACATCCTGGATTGTGTTCTCTGCTAGAAGTTGCTACAGCTGTGTTTTCAGTAAGTCTATTTCGGTATTTGTTGTTTTCCTGTTGGCTTGGTTCTAGGTGACCCTGACTCCCTCCGTATTAAGTGCAGGGAGCTGGTGGTCGTGTCCCCTCACTATAATAGGGTTTGCAGGTGTCATTCAGTCTAGGTACGTGGACATGCAACCTTCTATCACTGAGATCTTTGCATGGGCTCAGAAGACAGGGAGAACTTCAGGCCTTTAATAGGGGTCACCCTTTTGTTCCTTAGTTTTGAAACAAGCCAGTCAGATCCTTATTTGTAACTTCTTGTTTTCTGTTACATCATCCGTGACAGTGGCCTGCATTAAAATTGATATCCATTGATTGTCAAATATACCTCTAACCACATAATCACTTGATCTTTTATGTACGGTGAATGCATAATTTTTGGGGGCCTGTAACCTAACTGGCCAACAGTAAAATTGTTATACGGTGTTCCTCCAGCCAGATCTTTTCTGCATGGTGAATGCCTAATTGTTGGGTAGTGCTGATCGAGCACCAAGGTATTTGGGTGTTCGTGTGTTCGGTCCGAACACATTGCTATATTCGTGTGCTCGGCCAAGCATCCGAATATAATGGAAGTCAATGGGAGACAATCAGGCACCCCCCTGCTTTGAAGAGGGGAGGGTGCCTGGTCCATTGAAAAAGGTCAGAAAGTGACATAAACTCCACAGAAATAGATCAGGAACAGCATGGGGACGATGTCTGGATGCATCTTGGACTCCCAGATTGCTGCTGGGAAACATGTTGTCTGAGTTTTACGCCACTTTGACAGACTGACAAAAATAGGCACAGACCCCCCCCAGAAAATAAATTTTACATGAAAAAATTGTTAGGAAACATTCTTTCCAGTATATTCAATTGTATATAAAGTGCAAGTGATGCAAAAAGTTACAAGCAAGAGGCACTCCGAAACAGCCTGTATATCACATAAAGGAGGGCCTCATTCACATTGTGGTACAATTGTACAGGTAGAGGGACTCCTACACTTATAAAGCCTATGGAACCGGCACTCCAAAACACCCTTTGTTACACATAAAGGAGGATTCACACCCTTGAAAAATTATAATTGATGGCCTGCTGGTGAACCTCAAAAACATTTGGAGCAAGGGCCTGCTGATCTGACCTTCTAAAAACCTAGGGGCGAGGACCTGCTGCCACATTTGTGACTCTAGATAACCTCTGGGCGATTGCACATCCCTGTGACGACGACGATCCATTTGGATGTCTGCCCTATCAACTTTCAATGTTCTTTTCTGCACCTACCATGGTGATCATGGGTAACGGGGAATCAGGGTTCGATGCCAGAGGGGGAGCTTGAGAATGGGATATCACATCCAAGGAAGGTCAATGGCTGAAATCTGATTGGCTGTTGTTGCCTTGCACCTTTTTTTTCCTAATTGTGAGCCACCCAGAGAGAGTTATTAAAGCACAAGATTCCAAGGAAGGCAGCAGGCGCACGGCAATTACCCACTCCCGACTCGGGGAGGTAGTGACAATAAATAACAATACAGCACTCCTTAGCTGCCCTGTTATTGGAATGAGTGCACTTTCCGTTACCGAGGATCTATTGGAGGGCAAGTGTGGTGCATGCAGCCAACTTGCTCTTGGTCTCCACAAAATTCACCCAGTGTGCCATCATGATGAGGATTGTGTTGACCAGACTCTTGTCTACTGAGACTTGTAGGTAAGAGCCTGCTGCCGCTTTGTTGACTCTAGATAACTACTATGTGATCGCACATCCCGACAATCTATTTAAATATCTGCCCTATCAACTTTGGAGCAATTTTTTAAAAAGGACCTTCAGGTATAGCACCGTTTTGCTTGTCCTCTTCACCAGAGGAATTAGAGATGAGAAGTTCTCTTTGTAGCGAGAGTCGCAAATGGTGAACAACCAGTAATCCGTGTTGTCTAAAATGCATATAACAAGCGGGTTGCAGGAAAGGCAGCCTAACATGAAGTCAACCTGCAGTTGAGCTGGCCGTGTAAAACATTATATGCAAGGGCCTACAGGTGAGCTAACCCTCTAAAACATTATATGTGAGGGCCTGCTGCTGAACTGACCCTCTAAAACATTAGGGCCGAGGGCCTGCTGCTGAGCTGATGCTCTAAATCATTATGTGCGAGTGCCTGCTGGTGAGCTGATGCTCTAAAACATTATATGCAAGTTCCTGCTGGTGAGATGACACACTAAAACATTATATGTGAGTGCCTTCTGGTGAGATGACCCTGTAAAACATTATATGTGAGGGGCTGCTGCTGAGATGACCCTCTAAAACATTAGGGGCAAGGGCCTGCTGGTGAGCTGACACTCTAAAACATTATATGTGAGTGCCTGCTGGTGAGCTGATGCTCTAAAACATTATATGTGACTGCCTGCTGGTGAGGTGACGCTCTAAAACATTATATCCGAGGGGCTGCTGGTGAGTTGACACTCTAAAACATTAAACGCAAGTGTCTGTTGGTGAGCTGACACACTAAAACATTATATGCAAGTGCCTGCTGGTGAGCTGACACACTAAAACATTATATGTGACTGTCTGTTGGTGAGCTGACACACTAAAACATTATATATGCGAGTGCCTGCTGGTGAGCTGACACACTAAATCATTATATGCTAGCGCCTGCCAGTGAGCAAATGCTGTAAAACATATGTGAGTATATATGTAAAGAATAAATCAAGGCAACTGGACTTACTGCAGTTTTCTTGAAAACATTTCACTCGTTCTTCCAACGAGCTTTCTCAATCAGAATTGAGAAAGCTCGTTGGAAGAACGAGTGAAAAGTTTTCACAAAATCTACAGTAAGTCCAATTGCCTTTATTTATTCTTTACAGATATACTATGACCTGGATAAATGAGAACCTTCACAGACATAATATGTGAGTGCCTTCAGGTGAGCTGATGCTCTAAAACATTATATGCAAGTGCCTGCCTTTCAGCTGACCCTATAAAAAATTTGAGTTGAGGTCCTGTAGTTGAGCTGACCCTATTAAAAAAAGTTGAGGGAATACACAACGTGCAGAATTATTAGGCAAATTAGTATTTTGACCACATCATCCTCTTTATGCATGTTGTCTTACTCCAAGCTGTATAGGCTCGAAAGCCTACTACCAATTAAGCATATTAGGTGATGTGCATCTCTGTAATGAGAAGGGGTGTGGTCTAATGACATCAACACCCTATATCAGGTGTGCATAATTATTAGGCAACTTCCTTTCCTTTGGCAAAATGGGTCAAAAGAAGGACTTGACAGGCTCAGAAAAGTCAAAAATAGTGAGATATCTTGCAGAGGGATGCAGCACTCTTAAAATTGCAAAGCTTCTGAAGCGTGATCATCGAACAATCAAGCGTTTCATTCAAAATAGTCAACAGGGTCGCAAGAAGCGTGTGGAAAAACCAAGGCGCAAAATAACTGCCCATGAACTGAGAAAAGTCAAGCGTGCAGCTGCCAAGATGCCACTTGCCACCAGTTTGGCCATATTTCAGAGCTGCAACATCACTGGAGTGCCCAAAAGCACAAGGTGTGCAATACTCAGAGACATGGCCAAGGTAAGAAAGGCTGAAAGACGACCACCACTGAACAAGACACACAAGCTGAAACGTCAAGACTGGGCCAAGAAATATCTCAAGACTGATTTTTCTAAGGTTTTATGGACTGATGAAATGAGAGTGAGTCTTGATGGGCCAGATGGCTGGATTGGTAAAGGGCAGAGAGCTCCAGTCCGACTCAGACGCCAGCAAGGTGGAGGTGGAGTACTGGTTTGGGCTGGTATCATCAAAGATGAGCTTGTGGGGCCTTTTTGGGTTGAGGATGGAGTCAAGCTCAACTCCCAGTCCTACTGCCAGTTTCTGGAAGACACCTTCTTCAAGCAGTGGTACAGGAAGAAGTCTGCAAGGTAAGAAAAACATGATTTTCATGCAGGACAATGCTCCATCACACGCGTCCAAGTACTCCACAACGTGGCTGGCAAGAAAGGGTATAAAAGAAGAAAATCTAATGACATGGCCTCCTTGTTCACCTGATCTGAACCCCATTGAGAACCTGTGGTCCATCATCAAATGTGAGATTTACAAGGAGGGAAAACAGTACACCTCTCTGAACAGTGTCTGGGAGGCTGTGGTTGCTGCTGCACGCAATGTTGATGGTGAACAGATCAAAACACTGACAGAATCCATGGATAGCAGGCTTTTGAGTGTCCTTGCAAAGAAAGGTGGCTATATTGGTCACTGATTTGTTTTTGTTTTGTTTTTGAATGTCAGAAATGTATATTTGTGAATGTTAAGATGTTATATTGGTTTCACTGGTAAAAATAAATAATTGAAATGGGTATATATTTGTTTTTTGTTAAGTTGCCTAATAATTATGTACAGTAATAGTCACCTGCACACACAGATATCCCCCTAAAATAGCTAAAACTAAAAACAAACTAAAAACTACTTCCAAAAATATTCAGCTTTGATATTAATGAGTTTTTTGGGTTCATTGAGAACATGGTTGTTGTTCAATAATAAAATTAATCCTCAAAAATACAACTTGCCTAATAATTCTGCACTCCCTGTATATACAATCTGGAGGAGGAGGAGAAAACAAGATTCAACCATGTACTCTTTTTTTGTGGTGGGAAAGGTACATGGGAATACACTACAGTAGATTGAGTACATTATAAATGATAGATTGAAATTGTCTTTATGTTCATCATCTGCTCAGCTCTCCTCTGTTGGAGTTGAGAAGTCAGGGGCAATCCAGGCTTTGCAAATTTTTATCTGAGTCAACCTGTCAGCATTGCCAGTGGACAAGCGGATATGCTTATCTGTTATAATGCCACCATCAGCACTAAATACACGCTCAGACAAAACGCTGGTGGCAGGGCAGGCCAGCACCTCCATGGCGTAGAGTGCAGATTTGTGCAACATGTGCAGGTTGGACACCCAGTAGTTGTAAGGCCCTGAGGAATCATTTAGTACGCTGACATGGTCTGCTTTGTATTCTCCATCTTCCAAAACCTTTCCCTCCTTGTACCAATAGGCTGCGCTTCAGGGTGAGGTTGCTGGTGAGGTGTCCTGAAAGTGTCCCATGCCTTGGAGAGTGTTGCCCTGCCTTTGTTGAAACTGCTGTGTGTTCCCCTTGTCTCCCTTTCTCGGTTGCCTAAGAAAGTAAGGACTCTGCGGTCCGCGTTGTCAGATGGAAAGTTTTGGATCGATATCTCAACAAGTACCTTCTGGTATTGCACCGTTTTACTCATCCTCTCCACCACAGGAATGAGAGATGAGAAGTTCTCTTTGTAGTGGGGGTCGAGAAGGGTGAACACCCAGTAATCCGTGTTATCTAAAATGCATATAACGCGAGGGTCGCGAGAAAGGCAGCCTAACATGAAGTCAGCCATGTGGCACGGTGGACATATTTTATCTTTTTCTGGTGCACTGGCAGCAGGCACAGTTTTATTGCGCCCAGAACCATGGCCTCTGCGTGCACCATCAGCATGATGCCCACTTCCCCGTCCCTTAATGGTTTTGTCACTATATATAGCACATATTTATTTTACTGTACGCTAAAGACATAGTTTTCGGATGCAGGACAGTATATGTTCCAGAAGACCACAGAATATGGACACTATTTTAGACCCAGATTATATGAATCTGCAGTACAGAAACTGTTTTCTGATGTAGTTTATATTTATATTTATATATTTCACTATATCTAGGCCTGACAACCACACAAGATGTTGAAGCACAGATCATGCAATTCACGGATTACACTGTTGACAGCAAAAATGTGGATAGATTATGGGAATAAAAATTGTGTTTTCTGTATTATAATTTTTTCCCTATATCTGGGCCTGACAACCACACAAGGTGTTGAAGCACGGATCACACAATTCATGGATTACACCGTTGACAGCAAAAAAGTGGACAGATTATGGGAGACATTTTTTTTCTGTATTTAAAATTTTTCTCTATATATGGGCCTGACAACTACACAAGGTGTTGAAGCATAGATCATGCAATTCATGGATTACACCATTGACAGCAAAAATGTGGATAGATTATGGGGAAAAAAATTGTGTTTTCTGTATTATAATTTTTTCCCTATATCTGGGCCTGACAACCACACAAGGTGTTGAAGCACAGATCACTCAATTCACAGATTACACTGTTGACAGCAAAAATGTGGATAGATTATGGGAAAAAAAATATTGTTTTCACTAATATTCTTCCAATCTCTGCCACTGACACACAGAAGGTATTGCTGCACAGATGTCACAAGTCACTGTAGACACCTTCTATATAGCAAAAGTATTGCTATTTTGCAAAGTATAAAAAAAAAAAATTGAGTACTAGTTTGCACAATTAAATTGCTGCCACCACACACAATAGTCCTTAAAAGGAGTTTTGGGTCTTTGAAACGTTATTCACTTGAATATATTGCGATCACAATCTCCCTAAAATATCTGTCCCTTCCTCAGCGCAGCTCTATCTGACTCGCAATAAGCCGAACCCGCGTGATCGGGTGCTATATAGCATGGGTGTTTTTTTAAACCCAGAATATAACTGCAGTATTTAAAGTTTGTATTTGACTGTCATAAATGCAGCAAAGGCCCCAAATGTAGGGTCTTGCACAAAATGGGTGTTTTAAAAAAAAACCTGAATATGACATTTGTATTTAACGCTTGTATTGGACTGTCACAAATGCAGTGCAGGGCACAAATATAAATTTTAGGAAAAAAATTATAATTTGTCCCCAGAGAATCTAACAGATGGATTTACTTAGATTGTACTTTGCAGAAAAAAATGTGAATATGTCACCCCCTGGGTCCCTGAACTCACAGAACGATTTCCTATATTATTTTGCCTTTCCCTGGCACATATGCAGTGCAGGTGCACTTAAAAAATGGGTATATGTTGCCCACTGAACTAAAAGAACAGGGTTAAATTTTGGCAAGTATGCTGTGATGGTGCACTGAACTTGCACAAAATGGCCGCTGATGCCCACCTAACTATCTGACGGATAAAAGTTATTTTTCTGTGTCACTGGGCTCAGGGTAGAGTAAAAAAAATATTGCACTGCACGCACAAAACTAAATCACTGTAGATAGCAGAGTTAACAAGTTCTGATAACAGATAGATTCTTTCCTATTCTCTCCCTTACAGCAGCAGCATCCTATCCCTACACTAGTAAGAGCAGAGTGACGTGCGGTCCTACGTGACTCCAGCTTATATAGAGATGGGGTCACATGCTGCACTGGCCAATCACCGCCATGCCATTAGTAGGCATGGCTGTGATGGCTTCTAAGGGCACACAAGTTCAATGCTTATTGATTGGCTGCTCTGTAGCCTTTCAAAAAGCGTCATTAAATCGCCGAACACCGAACTCAAACCCAAACTTTTACTGGAAAGTTAGGGTTCTGGGTCCAAAAATCCTAAATTTGGGTACGAACACGAACTTTACAGTTCGGGTTCGCTCAACCCTAGTGGCTAACAGTGCCTCCAGTTCCTTCACATTTTCTTCCACCCAGTCCCCTGCTGAAAGATCAGACTTAGCACCTACAGCCCATGGCCATCTGTCTTTCAACTCATCCCCTTGCAAATCAGGCAAGCAGTCTGAGCACCAAGTCATGCAGCTGTCTCTTATGCTTTTTGATGACTCTGCTGGCAGGGATGCCCAACCACTTATGTTTCAGGATGAGTATATTGGAGGACCACTGCAGCACGTCTCTGATGATGACGAAACACAGGTGCCAACTGCTGCAGCTTTCTGCAGTCTGCAGACCGACACGGAGGGAAGGGGTAAAGAGTGGGTGGAAGATGATGTATAGGATGATGAGGTACTAGACCTTACATGGACTCAAGGTCCTGCGAGTGACGTGTGCAGTTTGGAGGAAGAGGCGGTGGTCGCACAGAGGCACCAGCACAGCAAAAATGGGAGCAGGGTGCAAAAGCATCTGTTACATTCTAGGGTGACATTTTACAATTTTTTCCTTGAATACACCCCTGCTCTGCATAGGTGACAGGGACCTAAATTTCTAAAAATCGTCTGTTGCATTCTCGGGTGACATTTTACCATTTTTGCCGTATACAAACCCCTGCTCTGCATAGGTGAAAGGGACCTAAATTTAGTAAAATCGTCTGTTCCTTTGGTGGGTGACATGAACCCAGTTTTGCCGTGATTAAACCCCTGCTCTGCATAGGTGACAGGGACCTACATTTATAAAAATCGACTGTTACATTCTCGGCTGACATTTTACAATTTTTTCCGTATACAAACCCCTGATCTGCATATGTGACAGGGACCTAAATTTCTAAAAATCGTCTGTTACATTCTTGGGTGACATTTTACCATTTTTGCTGCATACAAACCCCTGCTCTGCAGAGGTGACAGGGACCTAAATTTCTAAAAATCGTCTGTTACATTCTTGGGTGACATTTTACCATTTTTGCTGCATACAAACCCCTGCTCTGCAGAGGTGACAGGGACCTAAATTTCTCAAATTTGCCAGCACCTCAGAAGGCAGGGTTAGCATGGCCGAAATGTGGAAAAGTTTTGTCAGCACGCCACAACAACCAGCACCACCAGCTGATATGGAACGTCTTAGCAGGAGGCAGCATTTCACCAACATGGTGGAGCAGTATGTGTGCACACACCTACACGTACTGAATGACGGGTCTGCCCCCTTCAACTTCTGGGTCTCCAAATTGGGCACATGGCCTGAGCTTGCCCTTTACGTCTTGGAGGTGCTGGCCTGCCCTGCAGCTAGTGTATTGTCTGAACATTTGTTTAGCACGGCAGGAGGGGGTTATCACAGACAAGCGCAGCCGCCTGTCCACAGCCAATGTGGACAAGCTCACGTTCATTAAAATGAACCAGGCAGGGATCCCACAGGACTTGTCTGTACCTTGTGCAGAATAGACATGTATACCGGCCTCACCCAGCCATTGTTGTACTCCAGCACACTTTTTCTTTGTTGTATTTTTTTATATTTCCCAATGTTTTGGGGTCTACCCAAATTTAAACAAACAAATATAATAAAATAAAATAAAATGAAAAACAAAAACCAGTGTTGGCTACCTCCTCCACTGCCGCTTCCACGTAAACTGCCACACCACCGTCTCCTTAACCTCCTACTCCATATGGACCTCTTCCTCCTATATCAAGACTATTATATATTTTTTTACATATTTTATGTTATTTTAAGTCATTTCCCTATCCACATTCGTTTGAAGAGCACTTGCCATGCTCTTAACCACATTTTGCAGCATTTTGCAGCCCTCCAGCCCTTTTCATTACTTTTTTAGAGCCATTTTATCGCTCCAATGTTCGGGTCCCCATTGACTTCAATGGAGTTCAGGGTCAAGTTCGGGTCCCAAATTTGAACTTTTCTGCGAAGTTAAGCCGAACCCGTCCAACCCAAACTTCCAGAGGTCCGCTCAACTCTACTCCCTATCTTTTCCCTGCACTTAAAAATCATTTTTGCTGTCTTTTTTTTTTCCACATGGAGGTTTTTACAATTGCTGTCCCTAGCGCCTTCACACGTCTGTCCCTGCACTAAGAACGCTGGAAAATGGCAGAATCTAAAATGGATGCCGTAGTTATAGGGCTGTGACATCTCATGGCTGGCTGCTGATTGGCTGCATGCAGGGATGTCAATCTGGGTGATCCCGCCTTTCCAGAGTTCCATGCCCCATGTCCTTAGTCCTCAGATGACTAGCCGCCATTGTAGGAAAATTGTGATTCGTTACCACTAAGCGCAAGGAAATTCTAAACAAATTCCTAAAAAAACTTTGTCAGCTTCGATTCGCTCATCTCTAATTGTAATTGTACTGACCCAGAGAATGTAGGGACAGTGACAGGTTAATGTTTATTGCCATAAAAACAAACTCCATTAAACTGTGGCTGATATTGTGTTTAAAGGCATTAAAATACAAACTGTGGCTATACATTCTGTATCTAATCTCTTCAATATTTTCAGTAAGTTTTTCATTTCAGGCTTTTCTAAATCTGCCATTCAACTTTCAGCTCTAAATTATTTTTGTGTTGTCTGTAAAATTCCCTTTGAGCATCAGTATTTTCTTCATTCCACTAAGCCATTTTCTTATTTCCCGTTGTTCGGTCTGTAACAATAGCTTTCAAGGCCGTCTTGTGCACCAAGCTGATGGACATGTTTCTTGTGTGTTGCTTTAACTAAAATAGAAGATTAGTTCTTGCTTGATAGATTCTTTGTCTTCATGAATATTTAAAAGAGATTTTGAGTCCCCAAAGATTAGAGCTGTATTTCAAATGTGATATATTCCCATTTGTGTTCTATTTCTGTATGATCCCAGCAATTTATGTTGATACTTTAGCTCTAAAATGTGAACAGATTTTGTTACCCTTAATGACAATATTAACACAATACAATATGTGTTATTATTAGTAAAAATGTACACATGTATAAATATATTTATACAGAGGTTACATTGGTTAAGTGCTGTTTTTAGTACTTTCAAACTACAACACTTGGAATAGTCTAAGCAGGTTGTATAAAATATGGATTGTAATACCATGTAGAGATAAATTAATTCCTTAAAATTTTATTCAGTTCCGATTGGTCCAGATCAATCATGAGATTCGATTTGGGTACAAATCGATTCTACAGGACTCAAAAGTACTCAGAATGTCTGTCAAATCAATCTCTCTATCTCTGTTTCTTTCTTTCCCCAAATCGAAAGTACTCTGAATGCTCGGAAAACCAATTATTCTCTCTCTCTCCATCCTTCCTTAGAATTAAAATTACAAAATTCTCCCAAAGTTTTTTCAAGAAATTCTTATTCTGGTGAATCAAAATTTATAAAGAAAAATTCTGATTGAATTTTTATTCTAAAGACTCTAATCACTCATTTCTAATACCATTGATGGTGTGTTCATAAAAGTTATTACACTTCTTACCAAAGAACAACAGTTTTGTTGCCTTAAATCAGGAATGGCCAACTTGAGGCTCTCCAGCTGTTGTAAAACTACAACTACCAGCATGCCCAAACTGCCTACAGCTATCAATCTGCAGCAGGGCATGGTGAGAGTTGTAGTTTTGCAACAGCTTGAGAGCCGCAGGTTGGTGTCATGCCTGCCTTAGATCCTCTGCACCCACTCAATGTTCAATCTGTCCCAAAATGTAGTTCTGATTTTAAAGCTTTTATGTTGCATGAGACTAAATTTATAAGGCACATAGGTATTTTGCTCCTTCTTAAATGATGAAACTCTTTCTTTACCAACAAGAAATCTCCACTCCAATTTAAAGGGATATAAGGACCATTGAAATTTAGGGTGAATTTGTAGAATGCATTTGCAAATGTCGGATTTCACTTCCAGAATATCCAATATCAGGAGGAAAATGGTAGACAGAAAGGTCTACGTGGCTTATAGAAACATAAAGGTGCAAAAGCTACCATTCCCTTAAGCTCGGCACAACCTGGACCCTTGTTCTTCAGATAAGTATACAGGGGCTCATTTATAAGGCCTGCATTTTCCACCTTGACCTTAACTGCCTCTGCACTACTGGAGGAAGTGCCAAAGTAAATTTGAGGTTCTTTCTTTAAAGGTTGTGCGATAGACAAATCTATTCCAGCTCACATAAATTGGCATGGAAAATAATGAATGAGACAGGCTTTCCCATCCATGTAATGCCCCCTTTTCTTGACCTGTTGGAAAAGTGGTGAGAGGAGGGAAAAGTTGCAGATTTTGTAGCAAAATGGTGACTGATATACTGTACACCCTTTCGTGGCATATATCAGTTAATAAATGGCCCCCACAGTTTATACTCTAATCTGATGCCACCAGATTTAAAATACTAATATTTGCATATATATTTCCCAGAAAGGTATAACAGTATTGGCTGGACTAAAATACTCATCATGCAAACATGCAAAATTGCCTGGGCTCTTGATATAACCCTGAACTCTTGTCTTTTTGAAGAACTTGATAGCATGCATCAGTCAGAGAAGCATAATTCTGTTATAGCCAGTAGACTTGTTCTTTTGGAAGGAGAATTGCATAGCACATCTGATTCAAAGAAGTGTAGTACTGGGAGGAACATCCAGTACTCTTGTCCAGTACTCTTGTCTTTTTGGAAGGAAAACTGGATTGAATGTCTTATTTCCAGTAGATTATGAAGTGTAGGTCTCTTTCTCTGTGTGTTTTGCCTGAAAATGAATGACATTAAATTTGGGTTACATACCTGTAGTTAATACAGTTTAAAAAATGTATGTCCTGTGGTAATGTGAACAGTGCTGGAAGGTGTGTTGTCCCACTTCAGGTACCTCAGATGGGTGAGACAGATACAATCCAGAGAGTGGCAGTAGTCTCAGCAAAGCATAGTTTGCTGAGACATTTTTGTATACATTTTCTGGGCTGGATTTTACTTGGACTGGTGGCTAGGCTTGGTAGAGGGAGTTGCCAGTCCACCCCATTCCAGTACAGATTTTTCTTTCTACCTGAGATGATCGCAGGTGAGGCCTGCTGTAATCAGGCTGGCATAAAGCGCCTCAGAGTAGGTCAGTCTAGGAAGAGTCTGTGTGCAGCAGAGGCCTGGGAAGGCTCTGTACAAGTGGGCTCAGCCAAGCTGGCTGAGGGGCCACGGGGCTAGGTGTTAGCCTAAACTTTGGGGGACTCCGCGAGGTTTTGGGATCGACGGTCGCTAGGCCAGAGTCAGGAGGACTTCTGAGCCACAATCCCCCAAAAGGTACTGGACTTTATTACAGCCTAGAAGTGCTGGATTGTTAGGCTGGGAAAAGCTGCATGTTCTTCCCGTGTGTGAACGGGGCTTTCAGTGAGGTAGGGAGTCCTCATGTTTAGTTAGAGCCCAGCCGGACAGCTGTTTTATTTGTATTGTTTGTTTTGGTTTTGCTGAGGTGCCAAATAAAAGCAATGTTTGGCCCCTAACCCTGTGGTCGATGAAGATCATTGTGAGAATGACCCCTGAATAATAGGCGATCCCTTACAGTCCATTATGTTCAACCAATGGATAGGTGGGGATTTGAATCCCAAAAGGAATTGAGACTCAGATTTCTACATTTTTTTAAATTTTTTTAAGCATTAATGTTTTTTTTTACTTTTAAAAATTTGTCTAAACCCTTTTTAAAACTGTCTGCTGTTCCTGCTATGACCATGTCCTGAGAAAGTCTATTCCACAGCTTCACAGTTCTTACAGTAAAGAAGCTTTGACACTTCCAGAGACTGAACTTTTTCCTCTCCAATCTGAGGCAATGCCCCCTTGTCTTTTGAGCGCATTTTACATGGAACAGCTTTTAACCGTATTTTTTGTATGGCCCATTTATATATTTGTATAGGTTAATCATGTCCCCCCTTAGACGTCTATTCTCAAGACTAAATACATTCAATTATTTTAATCTTTCTTCATAACTAAGACCCTCCATTCTCCTTATTAGTTTAGTCACTCTCATCTGTACTTTTTCCAGCTGCAGTGCGTCCTTTCTATGTATTGGTGTCCAGAACTGAACTGCATATTCCAGAAGAGGCTGCACCAACACTTTGTAAAGTGGTAATATTACATTCCTGCCCCGCGAGTATATGCGTCGTTTAATGCATGACAATATCCTGGTGGTCTTAGAAGCATCTAATTGATATTGTGTGCTGTAATTTAATCTACCATCTACAAGAATACCCAAATCCTTCTCTATAAGTGACTCTCCCAGGACTACATCACCTAGGACAAATGAAGCACAGAGATTATTACTACCAAGATGAATAACTTTACATTTGTCCACATTGAACTTCATTTGCCAAGTTGATGTCCAATCACTCAGAGTGTTCAAGTTAGCTTGTAGTTTATGGACATCTTCCATAGACTGCACAGTTCTACACAGCTTAGAATAGATATGGCGCTATTAATCCCCTCCTCAATATCATTAATAAATAAATTAAATAATAAAGGGTCCAGCTCTGAACTTGGGGTACACAACCTATAACCTGGGACCATTCTGAATAGAAATCATTGACCACAACTCTCTGGACACGATCCTTCAGCCAGTTTTCAATCCAATTACAAACTATACTTTCCAAGGCTATAGACCTTACTTTACCTACTAAGCTTAAATGAGGGACAGTATCAAAAGCCTTTGCAAAATCCAGAAACACTACATCCACAGCCGCCTTTTTGTCCAAGCTACTACCTCCTCATAAAAACAAATCAGGTTAGTCTGACAACTTCTGTCCTTGGTAAACCCATGCTGGTTATCACTTATAATATTATTTATAATCACATACTCCTGTATATAGTCCCTTAAGAGTCCTTCAAACATTTTTCCCACAACAAAAGTAAAACTAACTGGTCTATAATTACCTATGGAGGACCTTGATCCTTTTTTGAATATGGGCACCACGTTTGCCTTGCGCCAATCACTTGGCACTGTACCAGTACCTAGAGAATCTTGGGTGTAATCCATCTGGACCCGGAGCCTTGTTCACATTTACCCTATTTAACTTCTCTTGGACCATATCTACAGTTAGCCAATTGAGTATATCACTGGATGTACTAACAGCCCCAACACCACATATATCAGCCCCTTTCTCTTCTTTTGTATATAAAGAGCTAAAAAAACAATTTAGGAACTTTTCCATATCTTCAGTGACTTCCCCCCCTTACCCTTATTTAGGGGACCTACCTGCTCAGACCAAGGTTTTTTACCATTTATATATTTTAAAAAAATAATGATTTGTTTTGCTTTCTTTTGCTACCTACTCTTTGTTTTGTATCTTTTCTAACCTTTACTCATCTGTTTCCATCCTCGTCCACTTTTCTCTCATCTATTGGAGAGGTTATTATTCTGTATATGATGCCTATCAATCCGATCTATGTTTCGTATATTTTTATGGCCACTATCCAGTTGTTAAATAATTCTATTGTAGTCCTTGGGAAATCTGAGGACTAATAAACATCTTTAGGACTTGAGAAAAGCAAACAACTATAGGTAAAACCAAGTTCTTCAGTCTTCCATTGGGTGGGAGGTAAGGGTTAAATTATATTTAATCTTTTAAACCATATTAAATCTGGATGATGAGTTCATTCTTCCATTTATTTGCACTGTGTTCATTTTCCAGATAAGATTTTTTTGTTTTAGAGAATAATTATTTACCTTGCTTATACCTTAACTTATACCTTACTTATTCTAATGACTTAAACTGCAAATTACTAAATTACAATTGTATAATATGTAGACAAAAAAAACACATTAAAAAGAACAAAGTCAAAGGGTTTATTCTGCGACTAGCCACTTTTTTATCGCTACACTGGTGTCATATAATGCCAGTCCACATTTTCTTCCCTTCCAGTTTTAAATCTTTTCCGTACGTTATTATTAAGTATTATTATCTTCCATTCCCTATTGATTCCAACAGTAAGAGAACTTTTATTTAGTTTCTGTTTCATCCAAGGTCTGCTATATTAAATCTCTAAATGTGTGCTTGTTACTTTTGTCTATATTCCATTTCAGCAAGTGTAAAATAAGGAAGAAAATTAAACATCCTTTCATGAAGATAGCTGACAAAGCTAACCTCCTCATCTCCAGTTGCTGCTTGACTCAAATAGCTTCAGTTAAAAGTAAGCTGCATAGAATTACCGCATGCCTTCCCTGCCCTTCATCTAAAAGCTCTGTGGCAAGTATAAATTAAAGATAAAATGAAACATACCTATTGCAGAAATAAAGCTGACAAAGCTTCCCTTTGTACTTTCTAGTTGCAGATTGAAAGGCGCTGTATCTGGTAAATCCATTTGTATAGAATCATCATGCTTCTGTCAAGTTTAAAATAATTAAAGGTGCTGTTCATAGAATGAAGAGAGGAAAAAAAAAATCCTAGTGAGCTGACCTCAAGGTGTCACTGCCATTTAGA
Organism: Bufo gargarizans; assembly: GCF_014858855.1. Classification (NCBI taxonomy): domain Eukaryota; kingdom Metazoa; phylum Chordata; class Amphibia; order Anura; family Bufonidae; genus Bufo; species Bufo gargarizans. Next base: position 575,343,160 of record NC_058082.1, read on the forward strand.
AGGTTAAACTATGACCCTCAGCCTGTTATTGGACAATACAAAAGTGGTAGCAAAAACTTTTTAATCTGAGACAATTCATCAGCCTACACAATTTGAACTTGTGACAAGCAAAGTTCTGCAATTTAATCAAATAAAAGCTCCACTCCATCAAAGAGGTAGCAAAAAGTGTTTTTTTGTGCCTGAAATAATAAGAAACCTGTTACCATATTGGCTGCAGTTAGCCTGATGAACTGATTTAAGCCTGATTTATCAACTGTGACATTTTACATAGTAGCAAAAATTGGGGAAATGTTCCTCCATTAAAATGGTGGCATAAAAAGTTGAGTAACAACTCAAAACAGAAGGCCTAGGCTTAGAGGTACAGCAAATTTATCAAACGTTCTGAGATATTTGAAATACAATAGACTCCTGCAAGACTTTTTTAAAAATAATACATTTCCCACTATATCCCCTCCCTACTTGGATTGAACAAAAAAAGGTTACATGTAAAATTACAGGTGCCTAAAAAAAATGGATTTCATGGGATTTGCAGACTAATGGGCACAAATATTTACAGAAATAGGTTTATTTTTTTTCCACCCCTTCATTGAATTCAGTGATGTCTGGATAAAAAAAATATATATATAATTAAGAAAAACAAAACATTCTCAAATACTCTGTTAGGGTATGTCTTAAAGGGGTTGTGGCTGGACACTTGGCTAGACTGATAAAGGAAATATTACTTACCTGTTTTCTGGCGATGGCTACCTTCTTCTCCATCTTCCTGTAACACCTCCCTTGGTAGGAAAAGAGGACTAGCCCACTTTTGCCCAACAGGGAGAGAATGAAATGGCAAGTAGCATTTAGAGTCTTTAGCATGGTGTAAGAATGGTAGTGGCCTCTCTGGGCCACTACAGAAGCTGTCCTAGATTTAGAACTGGCGTTGGATGCACCAATGTTAAGGAGAGGCCTGCGCCTCTTCATACCTTCGGCAGATCCTCCACCAGCAATGCGGCTTTATTAAGACCGGCGTCTAAAACGCCTGTCTTAATAAATTTGCCCCATAGTGTATTAAATAACTTTTATAACTTTTTATTTTTGGGGGGAAAGATAAAAAACTGCAATTTTAACATTATTTTAATAGCAGCTTTCACTGTATGGTATAAATGACATAACTTTATTATGTGGGTCACAACAATGATAATAATTGGCAAATTTCTATATATTTTGTATTAATTTTCATTTTCTTAGGCAGGTTGTCAGCTCGCTATGTGCCCCCACACCCATCTCCTCCTCCAGACTGAAGGGGATGGCGGCGGTTGCTTATCTGCTCATATCTCTGGATAAGTAGCAGCTAGAGATATAGGCTTTGCATGGTTTAAAATCTGGCATTCCAAAATCACAGCAATTGTTCAAAACATAAAAATACATCACTGTTAGAAATCGGGATGCAGTGAATGCAGCTGAAAGTGAAGGTAAACGCAAGTTTTACCACTTCCAAACTCCATTTCTAGCAGTGATATGTCTTGCTTATGTTGTGCTAATGCTGTCATTTTAGTCTTGCATAAAAGCCATCTTTTCAAATTGGTCCTGCTACAAATTAGTATATATGAGAAGCTAAAACAAGACCCTCCTTCCCCTAGCCCTTCTGCCCGAGCTAGAGCTGGGGGGAAACTGTTGGGTGGTTAAACAGGCTTTTTGTTACCACCAACCACAGTTTTTTCATAGTCATATATAGGGTTGAGAGAACTGTAAAGTTTGGGTTCGTACCGAACTTTAGGATTTTTGGACCCCGGACCCGAACGCGAACATTTCGGTAAAAAGTTTGGGTTCGGGTTCGGCGCTTTCTTGGCGCTTTTTGAAAGGCTGCACAGCAGCTAATCAACAAGCGTCATACTACTTGCCCCAAGAGGCCATCACAGCCATGCCTACAGCCAGTGCAGCATGTGACCCAGGCTCTATATAAGCTTGAGTCATGTAGCGCTGCACGTCACTCTGTCGTTACTAGTGTTGGGAGAGGATGTTGCTGGACTTGTGATTTCAGGGAGAGAATAGGAGAGAATCTAACTCAGCGATCTACCTAGAAATAGTTGTGTGGGTGCAGGACACAATCGTTTTACCCTGCCCTGAGGCCATTGACCAAAAAAATATAACTTTTATAATTCTGTTAGTTAGGTGGCGGCCATTTTATGCATGCTCAGTGCACCAGCACTGCATCTGAGCTTTTGGGACATTGCAAATCACCATTTTTTGGGGGCAAACTACAACATCTGGATTAGTCAGTGTGCAATTTAAGGTAGAAATACATCCATCATTTTCTGGGGTTTGAAAAACACACTTTTTTCCTTCAAAAAACAGTATTTTCCAGATCTGCAAATGTTAAATTCAAGTTTAATATATACAGCATTCATATTCTGTTAGAAACAAAAGACTTTTTGGGCAATCTACAACATCTGCATTAGTCAGTGTGCAAACCCCATCATTTTCTGGGGTTTAAAAAACACACTTTTTTGACAGAAAAAAACACAATTTTCAGGCCTTGTGAAACTACAGGCTTATATACTGCTGTCAAATACAGTTGTTAAACAAACAGTCGTTTGGGCACAAAAAATTTAGTTGGCAGCCTTTGATGCAGATGTCATTGTGAGATACACCCTTAATACATTCAGAGATTTTAAATACCGCCATTTGGTGCACCAATATTGAATTCAGGCCTACAGAGGTTCAGGCCCTGTGAGATACCACTTCTACATACAGGGGTTTGAATAAGGCATTTGAAATACAGCCATTTGAAATACAGCCTTTTTGTGCAAAGATATATTTACTTAAGACCTACACTGATTCAGGGCGTGTGAGACCCCCCCCCCCCCCCCCCCTATACATACAGGGGTTTGATTTAGCCATTTGAAATACAGCCATTTGAAATACAGCATTTTTGTGCAAAGATATATTTACTTCAGGCCTACACTGATTCAGGGTGTGTGTGATCTCCTTATACATACAGGGGTTTGATTCAGCCATTTGACATACAGCCATTTGAAATACAGCCATTTTGTGCAAAGAAATCTTTAATTCAGGCCTACACTGATTCAGGGCGTGTGAGATACACCCTCTACATACAGGGGTTTGATTCAGCCATTTGAAATACAGCCATTTTGTGCAAAGATGTATTTACTGCAGGCCTACAGAGTTTCAGGCCCTCTGAGATACTACCTCTATATACAGGGCTTTGAATTTGGCATTTGAAATACAGCCATTTTGGGCAAAAAAATCTTTTATTGAGGCCTAGTCTGATTCAGGCCATGTGAGATACACCCTTTACATACTGTCATTTTATTCTACTATTAATAAACACCCATTTAGGGCAAAATCCTAAATTTAAAAAAATATGAGGAGAGCGTAAAATAAGGGACGTGACCCAGGTTGTGGTACTGCTGGTGGAGCTCCTGTTGCAGGGAGAGGACGTGGTCGATCTGTGCCAGCTACACGCACAAGTGAAACCCCTTCCTCAGGTGCGAGTAGGCGACAAAACCTGCAGCGGTATTTGGTCGTGCCTAATGCTGCTCTACGAATGGTGAGGCCAGAACAAGTACAGGCGATAGTAGATTGGGTTGCTGACAGTGGATCCAGTTCCTTTACATTGTCTCCCACCCAGTCTCCTGCTGAAAGACCACAGTTAGCACCTGCAGCCGATGTCCATCAGTCTTTCACCTCACACCCTTGCAAATCAGCCAAGCAGTCTGAGCCCCAAGTCATGCAGCAGTCTCTTCTGCTTTTTGATGACTCTGTTAGCAGGGTTTCCCAGGGACATCCACCTAGCCCTGCCCAAGAAGTGGAAGACATTGAGTGCACCGATGCCCAACCACTTATTTTTCAAGATGAGTACATGGGAGGACCATCGCAGCACGTCTCGGATGATGACGAAACACAGGTGCCAACTGCTGGGGCTTTCGAAAGTGTGCAGACCGACAAGGAAGTCAGGGGTGAAGACTAGGTGGAAGATGATGTGAAGGACGATGAGGTCCTCAACCCCACATGGAATCAAGGTCATGCGAGTGACCGATGTAGTTCAGAGGAAGAGGCAGTGGTCGCACAGAGCCACCAGCACAGCAGAAGAGGGAGCAGGGTGCAAAAGCGGAGCAGCCGTCCTCTAGACAGTATGCCTCCTACTGCCCACTGCAGCAAGGGACCGAGCACACCAAAGCCAGCTCCAAGGAGTTCCCTGGCGTGGCAGTTGTTCAGACAATGTGCTGACGACAAGACACAAGTGGTTTGCACGCTGTGCAATCAGAGCCTGAAGCGAGGCATAAACGTTCTCAACCTGAGCACAACCTGCATGATCAGGCATTTAAGTGCAAAGCACGAGCTGCAGTGGAGTAGACACCTCAAAAACCAAGAAAGGTCTCTGGCTCCTCCTGCTTCCTCTTCTGCTGCAGTCGCGGCCTCTTCATCCACCTCTGGAGTGACAGTGCCACCTGGCACCCCACAAACAGAGGATCTGCCAGCAACACCAACACCTGGGTCACCAAGCATCTCCACAATGTCACACGGAAGCGTTCAGCTCTCCATATCCCAAACGCTGGAGAGGAAGAGGAAGTACCCCCTACCCACCCGCGATCCCTAGCCCTGAATGCCAGCATTTCTAAATTACTTGCCTTTGAAATGCTGTCATTCCGTCTGGTGGAGACGGATAGTTTTAAAGGCCTTATGGCGGTGGCTGTCCCACAGTACGTCGTGCCCAGCCGCCACTACTTTTCAAGGCGAGCCATCCCTTCCCTTCACAACCAAGTAGGGGACAAAATCAGGTGTGCACTGCGCAATGCCATCTGTGGCAAGGTGCACCTGACTACGGATACGTGGACCAGTAAGCACGGTCAGGGCCGTTATATCTCCATAACAGCACACTGAGTAAACGCAGTGGTGGCTGGGCCTGAGGCGGATAGCAGTTTGGTGCGTGTCCTTCCACTACCGAGGATTGCAGGGCGCTTCATTTTGCCTACTGTTGCTTCCTCCTCCTACTCCGCTTCCTCATCCTCTACCAGCTCCTTATCCGGTTAGCGTAACACCTTCACCACCAACTTTAGCACAGCCAGGATTAAACAACAGCAGGCATTTTTAAAACTTATCTGTTTGGGGAACAAACCCCACACCGCACAGGAGCTGTGGACGGGCCTTAAACAACAGACCGCTGAGTGGTTTGTGCCTGTCAGCCTCAAGCCCGGCCTTATGGTTTGCGATAAGGGGTGAAATCTCGTAGCAGCTCTGGGACTAGCCGGTTTGACGCACATACCTTGCCTGGCGCATGTGCTGAATTTGGTGGTGCAGAGATTCCTTAAAAATTACCCCGACATGTCAGAGCTACTGCATAACATGTGGGCCGTCTGTGCGCGCTTTAGGCGTTCTCACCCTGCTGCTGCTCGCCTGTCAGCGCTGCAGCGTAACTTCGGCCTTCCTGCTCACCGCCTCATATGCGACGTGCCCACAAGGTGGAACTCCACCTTGCACATGCTGGCCAGACTGTGCAAGCAGCAGCAGGCGATAGTGGAGTTTCAGCTGCAGCACGCATGGGTGAGTCGCTGGGCGGAACAGCACCACTTTACCACCAATGACTGGGCCTCCATCTGAGACTTGTGTTCCTTGTAGCGCTGTTTCGAGTACTCCACCAACATGGCCAGTGTCGATAACTCTGTTCTCAGCATTACTATACCACTTCTATGCATCCTTGAAAAAACGCTCCTGGCGATTATGGAAAAGGATATGGCACAGGAGAAGGAAGAGGGATCATTTCTTAGGGTTTCCGGACAGTCATTCCCAAGTGGCTCAGAGGGTGGGTTCCTGCACCCACAAACCCAAGGTACACAATTGTCCAGCCAGGGCACAGTTCTGGAGGATGAGGAGGTGGAGGATGAGGAGGAGGAGATGCAGGAGGAGGAACCATGTTCACAGCAGGGTGGCACCCAGACCAGCTCATGGCCATCACTGGTGCATGGATGGGGGATACAGAGGACACAGACGATACACCTCCCACAGAGGACAGCTTTTCGTTGCCTCTGGGCAGCCTGGCACACATGAGTGATTACATGCTGCAGTGTCTCCGCAACGACTGCCGAGTTGTCCACATTCTAACTTGTGCTGATTACTGGTTGGCCACACTGCTGGATCCCCCTTAATTCCGTTACTGGAGCGTGATTGTAAGATGCACGAGTACAAGTGCATGCTGGTAGACTCGCTGCTGGTGGCATTCCCACCTGACAGCGGGGGCACAGTGGAAGCACAAGGCGAAGGATGAGGAGGAGGAAGAGGTTGCCAACGCAGCTGGGACACCGCCAGCACCTCAGAAGGCAGGGTTAGCATGGCCGAAATGTGGAAAAGCTTTGTCAGCACACCACAAAAACCAGCACCACCAGCTGATAAGGAACGTCTTAGCCGGAGGCAGCATTTCACCAACATGGTAGAGCAGTATGTGTGCACACGCCTACACGTACTGAATGAGGGGTCTGCCCCCTTCAACTTCTGGGTCTCCAAATTGGGCACATGGCCTGAGCTTGCCCTTTACGCCTTGAAGGTGCTGGCCTGCCTAGCAGCCAGTGTATTATCTGAACGTGTGTTTAGCACGGCAGGGGGCGTCATCACAGACAAGCACAGCCGTCTGTCCACTGCTAACGCGGACAAGCTCACATTCATTAAAATGAACCAGGCTTGGATCCCACAAGACTTGTCTGTACCTTGTGCCCTAAAATTCTTATTTTCAATTGTTGGGTGACATTTTACCATTTTTGGTGTATACAAACCCCTGCTGTGCCTGGGTGACAGGGGCCTAAATCTCACAAAATCCTCTGTTCTGTTGCTGGGTAACAAGAACCCACTTTTGCTGTGAATGAACATCTGCTGTGCCTGGGTTACAGGGGCCTAAATCTCTCAAAATCGTCTGTTCTATTGCTGGGTGACAAGAACCAACTTTTGCCGTGAATGAACCTCTGCTGTGCCTTGTGACATGGGCCTAAATCTCTCAAAATCCTCTGTTCTATTGCTGGGTGACAAGAACCCACTTTTGCCGTGAATGAACCTCTGCTGTGCATGGGTGACATGGGCCTAAATCTCTCAAAATCCTCTGTTCTATTGCTGGGTGACAAGAACCCACTTTTGTCGTGAATTAACCCCTGCTGTGCCTGGGTGACATGGGCCTAAATTTTTCAAAATCCTCTGTTCTATTGCTGGGTGACATGAAACCCATTTTCCCGTGAATAAACCCCTGCTGTGCCTGGGTGACAGGGGCCTAAATCTCGCAAAATCCTCTGTTCTATTGCTTGGTGACATGAACCCCCTTTTGCCGTGAATGAACCCCTGCTGTGTCGGGGTGACAGGGGCCTAAATCTCTCAAAATTCTCTGTTCTATTGCTGGGTAACATGAACCCCCTTTTGCCGTGAATGAACCCCTGCTCTGCATTGCTGACAGGGGCCTAAATCTCTCAAAATTCTCTGTTCTATTGCTGGGTAACATGAACCCCCTTTTGCCGTAAATGAACCCCTGCTCTGCATTGCTGACAGGGGCCTAAATCTCTCAAAATCCTCTGTTCTATTGCTGGGTGACAAGAACCCACTTTTGCCGTGAATGAGCCCCTGCTGTGCCTGGGTGACATGGGCCTAAATCTCTCAAAATCCTCTGTTCTATTGCTGGGTGACAGGAACCCACTTTTGCTGTGAATGAACCCCTGCTGTGCCTGGGTGACATGGGCCTAAATCTGTCAAAATCCTCTGTTCTATTGCTGGGTGACAAGAACCCACTTTTGTCGTGAATGAACCCCTGCTGTGCCTGGGTGACATGGGCCTAAATCTCTCAAAACCCTCTGTTCTATTGCTGGGTGACATGAAACCCATTTTCCCGTGAATAAACCCCTGCTGTGCCTGGATGACAGGGGCCTAAATCTCTTAAAATCCTTTGTTCTATTGCTGGGTGACATGAACCCCCTTTTGCTGTGAATGAACCCCTGCTCTGCATTGCTGACAGGGAACTAAATTTAGTGAAAACATCTGTTACTGATCGGAAGATGTGTGACTACAAGCGCACACTGATGATGGCATTCCCACCTGACAGCAGGGGTACAGTGGAAGGCAGAGGAGGAGGAAGAGGTCGCCAACGCAGCTGGGGCACCGCCAGCACCTGAGAAGGCAGGGTTAGCATGGCCAAAATGTGGAAAGGCTTTGTCAGCCTTGGAGGTGCTGACCTGCCCTGCAGCCAGTGTATAGTGTCAACGTGTGTTTAGAACGGCAGAGAGCATTATCACAGGCCGCAGCCAACGTGGACAAGCTTACGTTTATTAAAATGAACCAGGCATGGATCCCACGGGACTTGTCCGTACCTTGTGCAGAATAGACATTTATACCAGCCTCAACCATCCATTCTTTGTCAAATTTCTTTTTATTTGATAAAGGCACATAGTTATGTGAAAGGACATACAACTCGTGTACCAGGCTCAGCTGGATAAATGCTTAATCAGCAGACACAATATATCTCAAATGGTAGCTTACATAACTCAGCTCATCAATAACCTGTGCAAACAAGTATCTGGCGGGGGGGGGGGGGGGGCGAAAAGACAAGGGGAAGAAGGGACAGGGGGAAGTGAGGTAAGTTAGATGTCAATCACTTATCATGCATCCTCCGATATCAAAGCCTAGAACTTGCGATATTGCTTCCGGGGGGACCATATTTTAACAAATACCGCTCTAGTGTGGTTCTCCCAGTGGGCCAACTCTTCAAACCGGTATAATTGGTCGATATTTTTGATCCACATCACGGACGAGGGGGCCGAATCATTCTTCCAGAGGAGAGGGACCAGTAGACGGGCTGCCGTTATAAGCATGGTTGGTAGGTTAGACTTTGAAGGAGTGAGCGTGCTATTAGGGCACCAAAGTAGCAGAAGCTTTACATCCAGACTAACCTGGGTATTACATATCTTATTTATAGCTGCTACCACTTCTACCCAAAAAGGCTTAATTTTCTCGCAACTCCACCAAATATGGGATAAAGAACCGGGCCCTCCTCCACACCTCCAGCAACTGTCAGGGATAGCGGGATTAAGCTTATGGAGGAATTCTGGCGTTTTGTACCATCTTGTAACTAATTTATAAGAATTAGCTTGAATCCTAATGCAACGGTTGAAACCGTGCGAGTGTGTGAGGATAAACGTTTTTTCAGGTTCCGATAAAGTCATGGACAATTCCCTTTCCCTGGCTGCTAGGAACCACAGGTCTGGAGGTGCGGAGGAAAGGAGCTCCTTGTAAAATGTGGAGAGAGGTTTCTTTGGGCGAAGGGCAGTAGAGAGTTTCCCTTCTATCCATGAGGGATCTGTAGTAGGCCTAGGGAGCTCTGCTAAGAGCGCCAAATCTTTTTTGAAAGCCATGACCGCCAGGAAAGAGGCCTCCTGAACTCTTGGGATTGCATAAACCTTACTCCAGTCTAAAGCACCCGACTCAGTCAAGATGTCTTGTAGCTTAAGGCTAGAAAGCATTGTCCAAATTCCTGATGACCCAGAGGTGGCAGAATGAATGTAAGCCTGCAGCAAGTGCAAGGGAAGGTTCATACTAGGAAACTTGAGGGTCGAAGACCTATATAATTTGGACCATTCCAATAACAAACCCTTCCATAAGGGCGACGTAAACTTATTATTGGCAGTGCATCTACTCAAGCCCCAAAGAACCAGCTTATCCTTGTAAGAGAGCATAGCATATTCCAGTCGGGAGACAAGGCCAGGAGGGCGCCAGGAAAGGAGGCTCAAAGCTCTATTTAGCATTGACGCTCTGTAATAAAGGTAAATGTCAGGTAGGCCAAAACCTCCCAACCTTCTCTCCCGAGTGAGAGTGGCATACGCCAGTCTAGGGGAGCTGCCTGCCCACACAAATTTTGAGAAGACCCTGCGGACCTCCACGAAGAAGGAATGGGGTAGCCAGATGGGGAGTGTTTGGATGAAGTAAAGTAGTCTGGGAACGATGTAAGCTTTGATATAATTCTTCCGACCAATCCATGAAATAAACGGAAGTTTTAGGGATTGTAGGTGAGATTTAATGGATTTTAATAAGGGGACTTGGTTCAGCTCAAAAAGCTCCTCAGGTTTTGCTGAAATATTAGTACCTAGAAATGGGATTGACTTAGAAGCCCACGAAAAAGCCATGGAGCCCTTGAGCGACTCGACGGTAGGGGAAGGGCAGGAGATATTCAGGGCTTGTGACTTAGTGTAGTTAATCTTAAAGTTCGAGACCATTCCATACTCTTCAAAAAGGGCCTGAAGTCTGGGGAAAGAAGTCAAGGGGTTGGATGTTATGACCAAAAGATCGTCCGCAAAAGCAGCCGTCAGGTGGGTCTGTGACCCCAAATTGATTCCTTCAATGTCCGGATCTTGCCTAATCTTGGCCAGTAGGGTCTCCATGACAATAACAAAGAGGGCAGGTGAGAGTGGGCAGCCTTGTCTCGTCCCATTAGTAATGGGAAAGACTGGGGAGAGTGTTCCATTGATCCGTATCCTGGCAGAAGGGAGCGAATAGAGTGAGAAGATGGATTGGATGAACTGGTCCGGAAGGCCAAACTTCGACAAAGCTCGAGACATAAATTGCCAACTAATCCTGTCGAAGGCCTTCTCTGCGTCTGTACTTAGAAGGGCTAGAGGTGTCGAGTGCTGTCGGGCATGTGTAATCAGTTGTATGACACGGACCGTATTCTCACTCCCTTGCCTGCCAGAAACGAATCCCACCTGCTCCTCGTTGACAATGCCAGGGAGAACCGCCTGAATCCGTTGAGCCAAAATCTTGGCCCACCATTTCACATCTGTGTTCAGAAGCTAAATAGGGCGGTAACTCCCGCAATTTAAGGGATCTTTATTTTCCTTATGAATAACCGTGATGTGGGCTGAAAGCGATTGGGGCGGGAGGGAACCCCCTTGGAGTAAATAGTTACATAGGGTGTTAAACTGGGGGATTAAAATATGCTTAAAGGTTTTGTAGTAAGAGATGGTGAAACCGTCGGGGCCCGGGCTTTTCCCTGAGGGTATGGATAAAAGGACCTTACCAATTTCAGTATCGGTGATAGGAGATAAGAGCTGGGCTGACTGCGCTGGGGTAATAGTAGGTAGCTGTAGGGAGGAGAGAAATTTCTCTGTCGCTTCTCCAAGCTGTGCTGGTGACAGTTCATTTGGTGTTTTAAGATTGTAAAGGTCCCTATAGAAGGCACAGAAGGACTTTGCAATGTCTGGAGTGCTTTTATGCAGTACACCTTTGTCATCTTTAATTGCAGCGATAAAGGAGTCCGTTTTCTGCTTCTTGACTAGGGCGGACATCAACCTATTTCCTTTGTCCCCGTGGGCATATGAACGGAATTTAGCTCTAAGCAACAGCTTGGCTGATGTGACATTCATCAGGTTTTTGAGCTTAGTGGGGGCTTCTGATAGTTCTAAGGCACACCTAAGAGCCTGTGAGGTTTTATGCGCTAACTCTAGAGCCTGGATCTGTGCGAGAAGTTGCACCATGGCTTGATTCCGTTGTTTTTTAATGTGGGCACCTAAGGCTATTAGTTCTCCTCTCAGGACCGCTTTGTGGGTTTCCCAGATAATGGAAGGGGAGGGCGCGTCAGGGCCTGAGGTATTAGAAGTAAAGAAGTCAGTTATGATAGAAGACAGTTTAGCAGCATGAGAGGGGTCTGAAATAATGGTCTCGTTTATACGCCAATTCCATTCCCTCTTCGGGAGGTCCTGCAGAGAAATCTCCAAGAAAACAGGGGCATGGTCAGACAGGGTAATGTTCCCTATGTGGGACCCGATAGCCCTATTAGCAAAGGATTTAGAAAGGAATAGATAATCTAGTCTATGATAGGACAGTTTGGCAGCTGAGTAGAAGGAAAAGTCCTTTCCAGAGGGATTTGTGATACGCCAAATATCTAAAACTCCCAACCTCTGTAAGGCACGTTTAAGGCGTCTTAAGCGAACGTGTGTAATGGCAGATTTCCCATTCGAAGAATCTAATGCAGGTTCAAGGGTAGCATTAAAATCACCTCCTAAGATAACCATTCCCTCCTTAAAGGAGGACAATAAGCCAAGGGTCTGAACGAGCCAAGCAACCTGTCCTCTTTTGGGAGCATATACAGTTGCTAGGGTAACAGGAGTGTCAGCGATAGTGCCCTTAACAAACAGGTAACGACCCTCAGGGTCTGCAGAGACAGCAGAATGCTTAAAGGGGAGCTGTTTGTGGATCGCTATGCTGACACCCCTGCTAGCCGAACTATAAGTGCTGTGGAACCACTGGGAAAACCGTTTGGGGGGCAATTTGGGGATCTTACCCTCTTTGAAGTGGGTCTCCTGAAAGAATGCTATAGACCTCTGTAAAAGGGCCAGGATTTGGGACCGTTTGCAAGGCTCGTTCATTCCCCTGGCATTAAAGGATGATATCACAATAGACGACATTCTGAAATAGAAAGCGGACAATCAGCATCTGAAAATGCAATATAAGACATCTGATGAAAAAGGGGGGGAAGGGAAGACACACAGGGGGAGGAGGGAAGACAAACAGGTAAGGTATACAACAATAGTAGTGCAAAAACAGATTGCAAAGGGAGCTCTACTGAGCACCTGACTGTAGGACGACCCTTTCTCATCTCGGCTACCAGCCGGGATCTGTCAGGTGGGGGGTCTTGCAGAGCTAAAGAGGGCCACTGATCGGCCATCTAACGACGGAAAAGAGGGATGACCCGTGGGTAATGCCGGGTTAACCCCTGCAAATTAGGAGAGGAGCAAGGGGTAGGCAAGGTCCAGAACTACAAATAAACCAGAAGAGAGTCTGGTGATGGATGAACCTCAGCTGAACGGCAGAACAATATTCTCCACAACAGGCGGACGGGACTGGCCGGGAATCAGCCCTAATACCCGCATGGAACAGGGAAGTTTCAGAACTTCAGACCATAAGGCCCTAAGTCCCGGGTATTTCAATCAGAGCAGGAAACAGACCGAAAGGCTTCTTCAGCAAATCGTATGCTCAGGTTGGAGGATGGGTAGATTTTTCAGCCCTAGCTTTGGGCGATTTCTTGGTGTAGACAGGGCGCCATTCAGCTGCCTGGGGTGGCGGGAGAAGCGGTTCCTCCATGTCCGCCGGCATCCACGAGGGGATCTCAATCGGGGTTAACCCCAGCTGGGCCCAACTAGCTTTTAAATCACCCGGAGAGCGGATGGAGATCTGACGTCCGTTCTTGAGGACCGCGATCCCAAACGGGTATAGCCACCGGAACGGGGTACCCGCAGCTCTGAGGGCCTCTAGGAGCGGCCTAAGGATGCGCCGTTTAGCTAGTGTGGACGGGGCCAGGTCCTGAAAGAACATGACCGGCGTACCTTCATACTGCAGCTGCTCTCTGCCTGCTCTCATGAGTGCTGCGGTGTCGACGTAACTGAGAAGGCCGCAGATTACATCACGTGGAGGATCGGTGCTCTTAGGTTTGGGCCTAAGTGCCCGGTGGATTCTTTCAATTATAATCCTGTCCGCTCTTTCCGGCCCCAACAGGTCTGCAAATATCTCGTACGCCACTTTGTCAAGCGCTTCATTAGCGAACACTTCAGGGATCCCGCGGATCCTCAGATTCCTCCTACGACTACGGTTCTCCTGGTCCTCAATCCTCAGGAGCGCCTCATTAAGCAGGTCAGTGTGGGAGCCGATCGCTTTGTACGTCTTTTCTTCTCTCTTGAGAGCAGCCTCCTGCGCGCTTTCCAGGCCCGACACCCGGTGGCCTATGTTCCGGAGGTCTTCTTTAATTTCAGACAGATCTCTCTTAATAGGAGCTAATGCCGAGTTCAGCACATCTAGGAGTGCCGCTTTAGTGAATGAGCCCCTCTGTTTCTTCGATCTGTAAGTCGAGGCATCCGAGACACTGCCACCATCTGTGTCTTCCTCTATGTCGGATGTCAGGGCCGCAGCAGGCGCCATCTTGGGTGTCTCAGCCGCCCGAAGCTTCGGTTGCTTTTTCAAGAATTGATCCATGTCAGGCTGTTTAGATTTAACTGGAGTCGGCTCCACTTGATCCTTAGATCGATCCTTGCCCACTTTGCCCATCAGTGCTGTGCTGTATGCTGATTATGGGGGTTAAATCGCCGGCAAGGTTGAGGAGCTCAGCAGCACGCAGCCATTCAGCTAGGCAGCCAGGCTCCGCCCCCTCAACCATCCATTCTTGTACTCAAGTGCACTTATGCTTTGTTTTATTTTGTTATATGTCCCAATATTTTGGGGGATACCCCAATTTAAAAATAAAAAAATAACACAGATCAGTGTTGGCTATCTACACCACCACTTCAACCTACACCACCACATCCACCCATCCACCGCTTCCTCAACCTCCTACTCCTAGATCCAGATTGTTATTTTAAGTTTTCTGTATTTTATGTTATTTTAAGTCATTTCCCTATCCACATTTGTTTGCAGAACAGTTGTCATGCTCTTAAGCACATTTTGATGCCTTTTGATGCCCTCTAGCCCTTTCCAGGACTATTTTAGAGCCATTTTAGTGCTCAAAAGTTTGGGTCACCATTGACTTCAATGGGGTTCGGGTTCGGGGTCAAGTTCGGGTCCCAAACCCGAACTTTTTTTTTCAAAGTTCGTCGAACTCGAACATCCAGGTGTCCACTCAACTCTAGTCATATATATTGCTGTCACTTTGACATTTTAATGTTGTCTTGACATTAAAGAGCTTAAAAGGGGTTGGACCTCAGAGTGTCATACATAACTTTTATCCCCATAAAATAACAGATCTAGATTATCTTTTGTTAGTCGTGTGTTTTCTTGTTTCTTGGTTAGTAGCCAAGGGTCTGAACGAGCCAAGCAACCTGTCCTCTGTTGGGAGCATATACAGTTGCTAGGGTAACAGGAGTGTCAGCGATAGTGCCCTTAACAAACAGGTAACGACCCTCAGGGTCTGCAGAGACAGCAGAATGCTTAAAGGGGAGCTGTTTGTGGATCGCTATGCTGACACCCCTGCTAGCCGAACTATAAGTGCTGTGGAACCACTGGGAAAACCGTTTGGGGGGCAATTTGGGGATCTTACCCTCTTTGAAGTGGGTCTCCTGAAAGAATGCTATAGACCTCTGTAAAAGGGCCAGGATTTGGGACCGTTTGCAAGGCTCGTTAATTCCCCGGGCATTAAAGGATGATATCACAATAGACGACATTCTGAAATAGAAAGCGGACAATCAGCATCTGAAAATGCAATATAAGACATCTGATGAAAAAGGGGGGTAAGGGAAGACACACAGGGGGAGGAGGGAAGACAAACAGGTAAGGTATACAACAATAGTAGTGCAAAAACAGATTGCAAAGGGAGCTCTACTGAGCACCTGACTGTAGGACGACCCTTTCTCATCTCGGCTACCAGCCGGGGTCTGTCAGGTGGGGGGTCTTGCTGAGCTAAAGAGGGCCACTGATCGGCCATCTAACGACGGAAAAGAGGGATGACCCATGGGTAATGCCGGGTTAACCCCTGCAAATTAGGAGAGGAGCAAGGGGTAGGCAAGGTCCAGAACTACAAATAAACCAGAAGAGAGTCTGGTGATGGATGAACCTCAGCTGAACGGCAGAACAATATTCTCCACAACAGGCGGACGGGACTGGCCGGGAATCAGCCCTAATACCCGCATGGAACAGGGAAGTTTCAGAACTTCAGACCATAAGGCCCTAAGTCCCGGGTATTTCAATCAGAGCAGGAAACAGACCGAAAGGCTTCTTCAGCAAATCGTATGCTCAGGTTGGAGGATGGGTAGATTTTTCAGCCCTAGCTTTGGGCGATTTCTTGGTGTAGACAGGGCGCCATTCAGCTGCCTGGGGTGGCGGGAGAAGCGGTTCCTCCATGTCCGCCGGCATCCACGAGGGGATCTCAATCGGGGTTAACCCCAGCTGGGCCCAACTAGCTTTTAAATCACCCGGAGAGCGGATGGAGATCTGACGTCCGTTCTTGAGGACCGCGATCCCAAACGGGTATAGCCACCGGAACGGGGTACCCGCAGCTCTGAGGGCCTCTAGGAGCGGCCTAAGGATGCGCCGTTTAGCTAGTGTGGACGGGGCCAGGTCCTGAAAGAACATGACCCGCGTACCTTCATACTGCAGCTGCTCCTTCTCTCTGCCTGCTCTCATGAGTGCTGCGGTGTCGACGTAACTGAGAAGGCCGCAGATTACATCACGTGGAGGATCGGTGCTCTTAGGTTTGGGCCTAAGTGCCCGGTGGATTCTTTCAATTATAATCCTGTCCGCTCTTTCCGGCCCCAACAGGTCTGCAAATATCTCGTGCGCCACTTTGTCAAGCGCTTCATTAGCGAACGCTTCAGGGATCCCGCGGATCCTCAGATTCCTCCTACGACTACGGTTCTCCTGGTCCTCAATCCTCAGGAGCGCCTCATTAAGCAGGTCAGTGTGGGAGCCGATCACTTTGTACGTCTTTTCTTCTCTCTTGAGAGCAGCCTCCTGCGCGCTTTCCAGGTCCGACACCCGGTGGCCTATGTTCCGGAGGTCTTCTTTAATTTCAGACAGGTCTCTCTTAATAGGAGCTAATGCCGAGTTCAGCACATCTAGGAGTGCCGCTTTAGTGAATGAGCCCCTCTGTTTCTTCGATCTGTAAGTCGAGGCATCCGAGACACTGCCACCATCTGTGTCTTCCTCTATGTCGGATGTCAGGGCCGCAGCAGGCGCCATCTTGGGTGTCTCAGCCGCCCGAAGCTTCGGTTGCTTTTTCAAGAATTGATCCATGTCAGGCTGTTTAGATTTAACTGGAGTCGGCTCCACTTGATCCTTAGATCGATCCTTGCCCACTTTGCCCATCAGTGCTGTGCTGTATGCTGATTATGGGGGTTAAATCGCCGGCAAGGTTGAGGAGCTCAGCAGCACGCAGCCATTCAGCTAGGCAGCCAGGCTCCGCCCCCTCAACCATCCATTCTTGTACTCAAGTGCACTTATGCTTTGTTTTATTTTGTTATATGTCCCAATATTTTGGGGGATACCCCAATTTAAAAATAAAAAATAACACAGATCAGTGTTGGCTATCTACACCACCACTTCAACCTACACCACCACATCCACCCATCCACCGCTTCCTCAACCTCCTACTCCTAGATCCAGTTTGTTATTTTAAGTTTTCTGTATTTTATGTTATTTTAAGTCATTTCCCTATCCACATTTGTTTGCAGAACAGTTGTCATGCTCTTAAGCACATTTTGATGCCTTTTGCTGCCCTCTAGCCCTTTCCAGGACTATTTTAGAGCCATTTTAGTGCTCAAAAGTTTGGGTCACCATTGACTTCAATGGGGTTCGGGTTCGGGGTCAAGTTCGGGTCCCAAACCCGAACTTTTTTTTTCAAAGTTCGTCGAACTCGAACATCCAGGTGTCCACTCAACTCTAGTCATATATATTGCTGTCACTTTGACATTTTAATGTTGTCTTGACATTAAAGAGCTTAAAAGGGGTTGGACCTCAGAGTGTCATACATAACTTTTATCCCCATAAAATAACAGATCTAGATTATCTTTTGTTAGTCGTGTGTTTTCTTGTTTCTTGGTTAGTAACTCATAGAAATGTATGGATAATTGTATATTGATAACTGGGTGCTACTAATTGGATGCAGGGTCGGCGTTAGGGGGTGGGGTGGAGGAAATGGGCAATTGCACAGTGCCCCCAATCCACTAAGGGCCCCCCTTCTTCAGTAGGTGGGGTACTCCAGCAGTCCATGCTCTGACTCCATATATGGCTTGCAAATGCTTGCCCTATGTCTATATATGAAGGCAGTGCTTCTAAGAGTCCTCCATATATGTGTCCATATATGTAACTCTTTCCTGATGTGACGTTTTCCATTTTTGCATTTTTGTTTATTGCTCTCTGCCTTCCCAGAGCCATAACTTTTTTTATTTTTCCGTTCACATAGCCATATGGGGGCTTATTTTTTTTGTGGTACAAGTTGTACTTTCTAATGCCACCATTTAATATTACATAGGATGTAGTGGGAAGTGGGAACAAAAATTCCAAATGGGGTGGAATTGGGAAAAAAATTCTCTCCAGTCACTTCATTCTTCAGGTCAGTACAAATCCAGCGATACTATATATATATATATATATATATATATATATATATATACTTGGTTAAGGGCAGTAAAAGTATGCCTTATGTGTTTGGATGTAGACAAACTGTATACCAGGATGGATGTAGAGCAGGTTCCAAGCAGTATTCAAATTATGCCATGAAAAAAATGCCTGTACCAGAACGAAAGACATTGATATAATGGGGTGATATTGTAAGATGGGGAACTCTGGCTATGAACCTCCCCAGGAAAATTAAAGCAACAAAAAAAACTAAAAAAAAACTGTAGGCAAGTCTAGATAAATCTCACTAGGAACTCTGACCCTATACAAGGTAATTCACCCTATAATGTATTATATAAGGTGTAGGTAATGCATCAGTCAAAAAGCAAGTCCAATAATACATCAGTCGTGTATTAAATAAGGAAAAAAAGTTCATAACTGGTATGTTTATGCTTTAAACAGCGCCTGCAGTCCTAGGTGATTCCACGTGAATGAACCGCAATTCCCTTTGTGAAAGTTTACACTGTGTGTGGAAACCAAAATAAAAACTTGAGAAATCACATATCTTCAGCACTGAACCCGGGCATATCCCCTTTTTCACTCAGGCAACCCCTCTGAGATGAGCATCGGAGCATTTCATGTTCTGATGCTCTCCCTTGCCCTGTGATATACCCTTGCCCTATGATGTTTTACAGGCTAGGGCAGCGCTAAAGCTTGCCCATTAGTGATGGTGATGTCATCTGGCTCACTGCTAGGTGGAAGCCTCTGCCTTCTAGAGACCAGGTACGTCAAGGGATCTAAAGAAAAAGCCCTTTCCCTGCACAACGGATCTAATGAAAAAGCCCTTTCCCTGCGCAACGGATCTAATGAAAAAGCCCTTGCCCTGCGCAACGGATCTAATGAAAAAGCCCTTGTCCTGCACAACAGATCTAATAGAAGAGCCCTTGCCCAGCGCGATTCAGCACAGGGCAAGGGAAAGCATTGAAACATGATGCCCATATCAGAGAGGCTGCCTGGGTGAAAACGGGATATGTCTGGGTTCAGTTCTAAACACTGACAACCCCTTTAAGGATGTCCAAATTGTCCCTGAAAATGTTGTCCAGAGATTGAGTTTACTATAAGTTATGATAAATGGATTATAGGTGTTTTTGTCTTTGCTTTTTTGTAGACATTAATTCTGCCCTTGGTATTGTCTTTATTTTCTCCTTATATCTGCTAAGAAGTCCCACAGGGAATCCCTGGTCTAGTAACTTTTTGCACATCACACCATGTCTCAGTTTAAATACTGTATATCCTCATCACTAGAGTTGAGCGGACACCTGGATGTTCGGGTTCGAGAAGTTCGGCCGAACTTCCCGGAAATGTTCGGGTTCGGGATCCGAACCCGATCCGAACTTCGTCCCGAACCCGAACCCCATTGAAGTCAATGGGGACCCGAACTTTTCGGCACTAAAAAGGCTGTAAAACATCCCAGGAAAGGGCTAGAGGGCTGCAAAAGGCAGCAACATGTAGGTAAATCCCATGCAAACAAATGTGGATAGGGAAATGAATAAAAATAAAAATAAAATAAATAAAAATTAACCAATATCAATTGGAGAGAGGTCCCATAGCAGAGAATCTGGCTTCACGTCACCCAACACTGGAACAGTCCATTCTCAGATATTTAGGCCCCGGCACCCAGGCAGAGGAGAGAGGTCCCGTAACAGAGAATCTGGCTTCATGTCAGCAGAGAATCAGTCTGCATATCATAGCAGAGAATCAGGCTTCACGTCAGCCACCACTGCAACAGTCCATTGTCATATATTTAGGCCCAGGCACCCATGCAGAGGAGAGAGGTCCTGTAACAGAGAATCTGGCTTCATGTCAGCAGAGAATCAGTCTGCATGTCATAGCAGAGAATCAGGCTTCACGTCACCCAACATTGGAACAGTCCATTGGCATATATTTAGGCCCAGGCACCCAGGCAGAGGAGAGAGGTCCCGTAACAGAGGATCTGGCTTCATGTCAGCAGAGAATCAGTCTGCATGTCATAGCAGAGAATCAGGCTTCACGTCAGCCACCACTGCAACAGTCCATTGTCATAGAAACATAGAATGTGTCGGCAGATATGAACCATTTGGCCCATCTAGTCTGCCCAATATATCTGAATCCTATGAATAGTCCCTGGCCCTATCTTATATGAAGGATAGCCTTATGCCTATCCCATGCATGCCTAAACTCCTTCACTGTATTTGCAGCTACCACTTCTGCAGGAAGGCTATTCCATGCATCCACTACTCTCTCAGTAAAGTAATACTTCCTTATATTACTTTTAAACCTTTGCCCCTCTAATTTAAAACTGTGTCCTCTTGTGGTAGTTTTTCTTCTTTTAAATATGCTCTCCTCCTTTACCGAGTTGATTCCCTTTATGTATTTAAAAGTTTCTATCATATCCCCTCTGTCTCTTCTTTCTTCCAAGCTATACATATTAAGGTCCTTTAACCTTTCCTGGTAAGTTTTATCCTGCAATCCATGTACTAGTTTAGTAGCTCTTCTCTGAACTCTCTCTAGAGTATCTATATCCTTCTGGAGATATGGCCTCCAGTACTGTGCACAATACTCCAAGTGAGGTCTCACCAGTGTTCTGTACAGCGGCATAAGCACTTCACTCTTTCTACTGCTTATACCTCTCCCTATGCATCCAAGCATTCTGCTGGCATTTCGTGCTGCTCTATTACATTGTCTTCCCACCTTTAAGTCTTCTGAAATAATTACTCCTAAATCCCTTTCCTCTGATACTGAGGTCAGGACTGTGTCAAATATTCTATATTCTGCCCTTGGGTTTTTACGCCCCAGGTGCATTATCTTGCACTTATCCACATTAAATTTCAGTTGCCAGAGTTCTGACCATTCTTCTAGTTTTCCTAAATCCTTTTCCATTTGGCGTTTCCCTCCAGGAACATCAACCCTGTTACATATCTTTGTGTCATCAGCAAAAAGACAAACCTTACCATCGAGGCCTTTTGCAATATCACTTATGAAGCAATTAAACAAAATTGGTCCCAGTACAGATCCCTGTGGAACCCCACTGGTAACATGACCTTGTTTTGAATGTTCTCCATTGACTACAACCCTCTGTTGTCTGTCACTCAGCCACTGCCTAATCCACTCAACAATATGGGAGTCCATGCTCAATGACTGCAGTTTATTGATAAGTCTTCTGTGTGGGACAGTGTCAAAAACCTTACTAAAATCTAGATAAGCGATGTCTACTGCACCTCCACCGTCTATTATTTTAGTCACCCAGTCAAAAAAATCTATAAGATTTGTTTGACATGATCTCCCTGAAGTAAACCCATGTTGTTTTTCATCTTGCAATCCATGGGATTTTAGATGTTCCACAATCCTATCCTTTAATAGGGTTTCCATTAATTTGCCTACTATTGATGTCAGACTCACTGGTCTATAGTTGCTCTATTCCTCCCAACTACCTTTCTTATGAATGGGCACGACATTTGCCAATTTCCAATCTTCCGGGACGACTCCTGTTACTAATGATTGGTTAAATAAATCTGTTAACGGTTGTGCCAGCTCACCACTAAGCACTTTTAATAATTTTGGGTGTATCTCATCAGGCCCCTGTGACTTATTTGTCTTCACTTTAGACAGCAAACTTAGAACATCTTCCTCTGTAAAGACACATGCATCAAACGATTTATTAGTCATCCTTTCTAGTGGAGGTCCTTCTCCTTCTTTTTCTTTTGTAAAAACTGAACAGAAGTATTCATTAAGGCAGTCGGCTAGCCCTTTATTCTCTTCTACATACCTCCCGTCCTTTGTTTTTAATTTAGTTATTAATTGTTTTAATTTCCTTTTTTCATTTATATATCTGAAGAATGTCTTATCCCCTTTTTTCGTAGACTGAGCTAGTTTTTCTTCTGCCTGCGCTTTAGAAGTTCTTATAACTTGCTTGGCCTCTTTCTGCCTAATCTTGTAGATTTCCTTATCTTCATTGCTCTGTTTTTTTTTATAATTACAAAATGCTAGCTTTTAATTTTTAATGATTTGGGCCACTTCTGCTGAGTACCACAGTGGTCTCTTCCTTTTTTTGCTTTTATTGACAAGTCTAATGCAATTTTCTGTTGCCTTCAATAATGCACCTTTTAAGTAGTCCCATTTCTCCTGGACTCCATGTAATCCGTTCCAGTCTGATAAGGACTCATTTATGACTAATTTTATTTTTGAAAAGTCTGTTTTTCTAAAATCTAAAACTTTTGTTTTTGTGTGGTGGGACTCTTTCACAGTTCTTATATTAAACCACACTGACTGGTGATCACTAGATCCCAAGGTTTCGCCTACAATGACATCATATACCGAATCCCCATTTGTGAATACCAAATCCAAAATGGCCTCCCTCCGGGTTGGCTCCTCAACCATTTGTTGTAGGGATAAGCCCAGTAGGGAATTTAGAATATCTGTACTCCTGGTAGAACTTGCTATTTTGGTTTTCCAGTTTATATCTGGAAGATTGAAATCTCCCATGATGATAACTTCTCCTTTCATTGTCATTTTAGCCATTTCTTCAACTAGTAGATCATCTAGTTCTTTAACTTGACCAGGTGGTCTATATATCACACCTATACGAGTTACTGCATGATTAGCAAACTGCAACATAACCCAAACTGACTCTATGTTGGCCTCACCAACTTGTATTAGGTTAGATTTAATGCTATCTTTCACATACAGGGCCACTCATCCTCCTTTCTTGCCTTCTCTGTCTCTTCTGTATAAAGAGGACACTGGTATGGTTATGTCCCAGTCATTTCTTTCATTAAACCATGTCTCCGTAACAGCCACTAAATCTACATTCTCAGATGCCATTATTGACCCAAGTTCATTGATTTTTTTTTACCTAAACTGCGAGCATTTGTAGACAGGACTCTGAGCTTATCATTTCTTAACCTCTGTGCTTCTGACCTGTTTAGGCTCAGCACCCAGGCAGAGGAGAGAGGTCCCGTAACAGAGGATCTGGCTTCATGTCAGCAGAGAATCAGTCTGCATGTCATAGCAGAGAATCAGGCTTCACGTCAGCCACCACTGCAACAGTCCATTGGCATATATTTAGGCCCAGCACACAGGCAGAGGAGAGAGGTCCCGTAACAGAGGATCTGGCTTCATGTCAGCAGAGAATCAGTCTGCATGTCATAGCAGAGAATCAGGCTTCACGTCAGCCACCACTGCAACAGTCCATTGGCATATATTTAGGCCCAGCACACAGGCAGAGGAGAGAGGTCCCGTAACAGAGGATCTGGCTTCATGTCAGCAGAGAATCAGTCTGCATGTCATAGCAGAGAATCAGGCTTCACGTCAGCCACCACTGCAACAGTCCATTGGCATATATTTAGGCCCTGCACACAGGCAGAGGAGAGAGGTCCCGTAACAGAGGATCTGGCTTCATGTCAGCAGAGAATCAGTCTGCATGTCATAGCAGAGAATCAGGCTTAATGTCAGCCACCACTGCAACAGTCCATTGTCATATATTTAGGCCCAGCACACAGGCAGAGGAGAGAGGTCCCGTAACAGAGAATCTGGCTTCATGTCAGCAGAGAATTAGTCTGCATGTCATAGCAGAGAATCAGGCTTAATGTCAGCCACCACTGCAACAGTCCATTGTCATATATTTAGGCCCAGCACACAGGCAGAGGAGAGAGGTCCCGTAACAGAGAATCTGGCTTCATGTCAGCAGAGAATTAGTCTGCATGTCATAGCAGAGAATCAGGCTTCACGTCAGCCACCACTGCAACAGTCCATTGTCAGATATTTAGGCCCAGCACACAGGCAGAGGAGAGAGGTCCCGTAACAGAGAATCTGGCTTCATGTCAGCAGAGAATTAGTCTGCATGTCATAGCAGAGAATCAGGCTTCATGTCACCCAACATTGGAACAGTCCATTGGCATATATTTAGGCCCCGGCACCCAGACAGAGGAGAGGTTCATTCAACTTTGAGTAGCCTCGCAATATAATGGTAAAATGAAAATAAAAATAGGATTGAATGAGGAAGTGCCCTGGAGTACAATAATATATGGTTAAGGGGAGGTACAGGGGGCGCCGAAATAATCTGAGATTCAGAGGAGTGCCAGAGACAGTCTCCCCAGGTGAGATTTCAGCCTCCATCATGGAAATATGCGGGTCACTTCTGGGCCCTAACTTCTCACAAGATATAATCATAGAACGGGCGCATAGAGCCCTGAGACCCAAGCCTAAGCCGGCCGAACCACCCAGGGACATAATATGTAGGTTCCTGAATTTTCAAGTGAAAACTGCCATCCTGGAAGCCGCGCGCAGCCATTCGGATCTCACGTACGAAGATTCCAAGATTGATATATACCAGGACTTAGCCCCTTCAACTCTAAAGAAGCGAAGATCCCTTAAACCTTTAACGGACTGGTTACGCTCCAAGAAAGTGCTGTATAGATGGTCCTATCCTTTCGGCTTATCCTTCTCGTACGCAGGCAAGAGAGTGAACATTTCTTCATTTACAGACCTCACATCTGCCTTTGAGATCCTGAATGTGCCACCTATGCAGATTGAAAATTGGGAGCTCTTCCAAGATCTCAGTACCCTGCCAGATGTACCTACGGTGGCTCCTTTCGAAGTACTACGTACACCAAAGTCATCTCGTTCCAAGAAGAGGGGTTTCCATCTTACGCCGAGAAGTCTCTCACAAGAACAATAGAAAGGCTTACTTACAACCAATATGGCAGTTCCAGGTTTAGCTGATATTTTGGATTTCTTCATATACTACTGCTTAAAGTGTGTAAATTCACTGTTTACATGACTTCTGACAGCCTTTTCATATGTTTTTATATGTTTTCCCCCAACCTCCTGCTCTGTTATTGGCCCTTCCATGGGCGTTACACGATCTCTTAAACGGTCTACTGACCAAATAACCCCCTCATGATTACGACATATTATACTATGTCAATGTTTGTATCCCTTGTTTGTTTAACATGTTATGTTCTTTCCCCTTTACTCACCCCTGACTCAAGGTACCCGCCTATTGCTTTGAACTGGATTGTCTTCTACACTTGCGCTGCCCCACTGGGGGTGGAGGACCTGGGTGGATCCGGTGCACATCCTGGAGGGAAGTCACAACAGCTACAAGGTAAACCCACACACCCCATAAATAATGGCTGACATATTAGTGGCCTCTTACAATGTCAAAGGCTTCCACTCCCCTTCTAAACGGAGCCAAATCTTTGCCATTCTAAGAAAAGCCGGGGCTGGTGTGATTTTTCTCCAGGAGACACATTTCCGCTTCAACCACTACCCGGATATGCGGTTCTCTCACTTCTCCAATTGGTACCACTGTGGGAGCGACTCCTCGGCCTCCAGTGGGGTCAGCATAGGGCTTCAGGGGAAAATCCCCTTCAAATTCACCAGCCATATCCTAGACCCAGCAGGCAGATATGTCCTACTCAAAGGCACCATAGGACCACAAACGTATACTTTTATTAATCTGTACGCTCCTAATTCCAATCAAGCCCATTGGTTTTCTGAAATCTTTCCCATTATAGACTCCTTTAAAGAGGGTATAGTGATCGCTGGGGGTGACTTAAATGTCGCTCTGTATCCGCAATTAGATGTTTCCTCTCATAAATCGTCTCATTCCAGAAAATTCCTAAAGCATATTAGAAATACCCTCTGGGATCTACATTTGGTAGATGTATGGCGCTCTCTCCACCCGAGCACACTAGACTTTACGTTCTATTCCCCAACACATAAAACTTACCACAGATTAGATTACCTCTTCATCTCCAAGGAACACATTCACCTGTGCAGAGAAGCTAGCATTGGTGCCATACATGTGTCAGATCACTCCCCAATATATATTTCAGTCCTAGCCCCAAATGAAACGCCCTCGTGCTTTAACTGGCGCCTGAACGAAACTCTTCTAGGTTTTCAAGACTCGATCGACCGGATTTCTAAGCACATCACAGAATATTTCTCCCTAAACAAAAGCCCTGATATCACGGCCAACACCCTCTGGGATGCTCATAAACCTGTTGTGAGAGGACAATTCATTAGTATCGGTACACACCTCAAGAAAAAAAGAGAAAGGGAAGTAGATGATACCCTGAAAAACATTCAGATCTTAGAGTCCTACCATAAAGCCAACCCCACTGACACCCAATTTCAAAAGTTGTCAGAATACAGAGCTAAACTTAGATCCCTATTAGCCAATAGAGCAGCAAAATACCACATGAGCTCTCAACACAAATTATTCGCACATGGGGATAAAGCCACCAAGTTTGTAATGAATAGGGTTAAAGGGAGGAGGTCAGCGAACTTTGTCCATCAGTTATCCTCACATGATGGGACCCCCATTTTTTCGGTTAACCAAATCGCAGCCCAATTTCGCTCATTTTATAATGAGCTATATAATCTCCCCTCAACAACTGAAACAGTAACTCGGGCTAATGTTATATCCTCCTTCCTGGAAGCAGCTAAACTTCCTACCATTGACCTAGAACAGAAGTCGAGTCTCACAGCCCCCTTTTCATTGACTGAGCTTAAAACAGCAATGAACCAAATGCCGACAGGCAAGAGCCCGGGCCCTGATGGCCTCCCATTAGCATATTACAAAATGTTCCAGAATCTCCTTCTTCCCCATCTTTTGGAAGTTTGTAACCAGACCCTTGAGGGAGTCCCACTATCGAGAGATATGACGGCGGCCCATATTACTCTCATCCCCAAAGAAGGGAAAGACGCCAGCCTTTGCTCCAACTATAGACCCATATCCCTCCTAAACATAGACCTTAAGCTCCTGGCCAAGATGTTAGCCAACAGACTAGCTATTCTTCTTCCTCAACTTGTTCATGGAGATCAGGTAGGCTTTGTCCGTAACAGGGAAGGGAAGGACAATACTACAAGGGTGATTAATACCCTTTGTCATGCCAAACGAGTTTCCTCCCCCCTGCTTCTACTCAGCACAGACGCTGAAAAAGCATTTGATAGGGTCAATTGGTTATACCTACAACAAGTGCTTCCCGGCTTTGGCCTACCCGACTCCTTTACTAAAGCAGTTTTCTCAATGTACGAACAAGCAACAGCTTCAGTATTAGTAAATGGTACCAAATCATCTCCCTTTCCTATTAGAAATGGTACTCGCCAGGGTTGCCCATTATCACCCCTCTTGTTCGTCCTGGCTTTAGAGCCGCTCCTAGCAAATATAAGATTGGACCAGGAGATAGGGGGTCTATGTTTGGGAGGCAGGGAACAGAAAATAGCCGCTTTTGCGGATGACGTACTCATAATGACGAATAATCCAAAAGCGTCCCTCCCCCGAATCCAGTCCCACTTGAAAACATATAGTATGATGTCAGACTTTAAAATTAATGCTAGTAAATCATTAGTCCTATGCTTCGGAGTTCCTCAGGCAACAAAACGCCTTCTAATGCAAAACTCTCCATTTAATTGGTCCTCCCCCAACATCACATATCTAGGGGTTAAAATTAGTCCAGAAATAACGGAACTATTTTCTCTTAACTATATTCCCTTAAAAAAGTTGATTATTAGTACTATTGACAACTTAGCTAGGTCCAATCCAACTCTCTCCTGGTTTGGTCGAAAAAACCTTCTATCTTCCCTAATACTCCCCAGACTCACATATTTGCAACAGGTTCTTCCCATTTCAGTCCCCAAACACTACTACATTTCGATTATGAAAAAGTTCAGGTCCTTCATTTGGAACGGAAGGAAGGCGAGACTCTCCACTACACTTCTCACAAAGCCCAGACACGCTGGGGGAATAGGCTTACCAAACCCGGAGTTTGTATGGGAGGGCCATCCTTATCTCACGAGCATTAGCCTGGCTGAGCACGCCTACATCTTCCACAGTGGTCCAGATGGAACTGGGAATTCTGGATAGATCAGCTAAAGCACTTCTTTTGGGCCAAGAGATGGTTTCTCTGGGTCACATGTCTCAATACCCAATTATCAGAGCCACACTGGAAGCATGGAAGTGGCTATCCTCCACACACTGTTCCATCCCATTCCCCTCGCCCACACTGACAGTAGCAGATGTAATGAATACAGCCCCTTCTGCTCTAAGGGAAGCTTCTTCAACAAAACTGATGTCTTCTACTGCTCCTTTAATCTCCTTGGTGCTTCCTTCTGGAGTATGGATGGATCTAAATGACACAAACGCCCTGCTTAACCCTCATCCTCGAGATTTCATTGCAATCGCTTATCTTATGGCCTTCCTAAAACTGCATATTAAAGTGGGAGATATCCTTCGTCCCTTAGTTTGGATGGAGGCTTTGATTGCTTCACAACCTCTACCTAGGAAACTTACTTCACGAATATATAGCAAACTGCGACTACCTCCCATGTTGGCCAAACCACCCTTCGTCACGCAATGGGAATCAGATTTAAAAATCACAGTCCCATTTGATTCTATACCTAAATTTCTCGATACCCCCCACCGTGCCTCCCGCTGTGTCAGAATTCAGGAGAACAGTTACAAGATCCTTACAAGATGGTACAATACACCTGATAAGATAGCGAGATTTGCTAGAGGGGCTTCTGACACGTGCTGGAGGTGCCTTGGAGAGAGAGGAACCTTCCTCCATATCTGGTGGACGTGCCCTCTCATCCAGAGATGGTGGCGTGAAGTTTTTTCTATTGCAAACAGCGTTTGTGGAACAAAGATCCAACCTTCTCCGCAAATCGCTCTCCTCTCATTCACGCAAGAAAAGGGGACTGCAAAATTACCTTATGTATTCACGCAGATGTTATTGGCGGCTAGACTTCAACTCCCTAAGTTATGGCTTCAACCCACTGTCCCTACTTTGGAACATTGGACTCAAAAAATTGACCAGATCTTCAGGTTTGAGGAACTATCATCCTGGGAATCTCGTACACACTTGTCTTTCCTCAAAAAGTGGTCACTGTGGGCTAAACATAGATCCCCTAAATCTTAGCTTTCGGCTGGATACCCAATCCAACAATTACACTTTGGTAACTATTAAACATCAATGCTCACCACGCCATAATTGCCTTTAGGGAAACCTCACATCCAGATTAATAGATGAACACACTTCTTGGTTTGGCCTTATGGTCTCTTCTAGGTAACCGTCTTTTCAACCTCTTGAATGTCGCACCTATTGGGAATTCTTTCCAGAGTGCCAGTGAATGTCGTGTACCCTTAAGCATGTATGTGCATTGTGTTGGTATTCAATCCAAATTCATATCTAATCTGTACTTATTACTATAATGGCGAGGCCTGCGAGCCTTCACCTTGATACTTTGTTATTTCCCGTTACACTGTGAAATTTACAATAAAAATGTAAAAAAAATAAATAAAATGTGCTTTGACGGACACTAAATAACTTGCCCAGCCACAACAGTACAGCAGTAACGACAGATTTAGCTGGATATAAATTTGAGGCCTAGTATTTAGGCGCTGGGTGACAGGTATAGGTTTACTGACAAAATTAGACTTGGAAATGCACAGTAGCGTGTGTGTGAAGTTATTCAGAATGACCCTATCAGCACCTTGAATATCATATACCCTTTTAGGGATAGATTTCAAATAGCTCTGATACAGCAGAAACCACTAAATTAGGAAATTGCTAAATTGGGAATTGTATTTCAACCCAGAACAAAAACTGTGCTTTGACGGACACTAAATAACTTGACCAGCCACAGCAGTAACGACAGATTTAGCTGGATATAAGTTTGAGGCCTATTATTTAGGCGCTGGGTGACAGGTATAGGTTTACTGACAAAATTAGACTTGGAAATGCACAGTAGCGTGTGTGTGAAGTTATTCAGAATGACCCTATCAGCACCTTGAATATTATATACCCTTTTAGGGATAGATTTCAAATAGCTCTGATACAGCAGAAACCACTAAATTAGGAAATTGCTAAATTGGGAATTGTATTTCAACCCAGAACAAAAACTGTGCTTTGACGGACACTAAATAACTTGCCCAGCCACAACAGTACAGCAGTAATGACAGATTTAGCAGGATATTATTATTATTTTATTATTTAAGCGCCATTCATTCCATAGCGCTGTACATATGATAAGCGGTGCACATACATAACAGACAATTGTACTAATCATAAACAAGATGAGTTACAAACTGGTACAGAAGGAGAGAGGGCCCTGCCCGTGAGGGCTTACAATCTACATGGTATGGGAGAAGGACACAGTAGGTGCGGGTTGAGTTGGTCATGGCGGTATAGAGGCAGCAGGGTCATTGGTTGTAGGCTTGTCTGAAGAGGTGGGTTTTCAGGTTTCTTTTGAAGGATTCCACTGTAGGTGAGAGTCTGATATGTTGGGGTAGCGAGTTCCAGAGTATGGGGGATGCACGGGAGAAATCTTGGAGTCGATTGTGGGAAGAGGCGATAAGAGGAGAGGAGAGAAGGAGGTCTTGTGAGGATCGGAGAGTGCGTGTGGGGATGTATCGGGAAAGTAGCTCAGAGATGTAGGGAGGGGACAGGTTATGGACGGCCTTGTATGTGTTTGTCAGTACTTTGAAGTGGATTCGTTGGGCAATGGGGAGCCAGTGAAGGGATTGGCAGAGGGGAGAGGCAGAGGAGTAATAAGGTGAGAGGTGGATTAGTCGGGCAGCGGAGTTGAGGATAGATTGGAGGGGTGCGAGGGTGCTAGATGGAAGGCCACAGAGGAGAATGTTGCAGTAGTCTAGGCGGGAGATAATGAGGGCATGTACGAGCATTTTCGCAGATTCGAAGTTAAGGAAAGCACGGATGCGGGAGATGTTTTTGAGTTGGAGGCGGCAGGTGGTGGAAAGGGCTTGGATGTGCGGTCGGAAGGAAAGGGCAGAATCTAAGGTCACTCCAAGGCAGCGGGCTTTTTTGACTGGGGATAATGTGCAGCCATTGATCGTGATAGATAGGTCTGTTGGGGGGGTTGAACAAGATGGGGGAAAGATTATGAATTCTGTCTTATCCATGTTAAGTTTAAGAAAGCGAGAGGCGAAGAAGGATGATATAGAAGATAGACATTGTGGGATTCTTGATAGTAAGGTGGTGATGTCTGGACCAGAAAGGTAGATTTGTGTGTCATCAGCATAGGAGTGATACTGAAAGCCATGGGACTCTATGAGCTGTCCCAGGCCAAAAGTGTAGATTGAGAAGAGCAGGGGTCCTAGGACAGAGCCTTGCGGGACACCAACAGAGAGGGCATGAGACGAGGAGGTGGTGCGGGAGTGGGAGACGCTAAACGTCCGGTCTGTGAGGTATGATGTGATCCAGGAGAGAGCCAGGTCAGTGATGCCAAGAGATGAGAGAGTTTGCAACAGAAGGGTGTGGTCAACAGTGTCGAAGGCAGAGGACAGGTCAAGGAGAAGGAGGACAGAGTATTGTTTCTTGGTTTTGGCTGTCAGTAGGTCATTGGTGACTTTGGTAAGGGCAGTCTCGGTCGAGTGGTGGGTTCGGAAGCCGGATTGTAGGCGGTCAAAGAGGGAGCAAGAGGAGAGGTGGGAGGACAGTTCAGAATGGACATGTTGTTCAAGTAGCTTTGAGGCATACGGAAGAAGTGATATGGGGCGATAACTGGACAAGGAAGATGGGTCAAGTGAAGGCTTTTTGAGGATGGGTGTAATGGTAGCATGTTTAAAAGCAGAGGGGAAGACACCAGAGTTTAGTGATAGATTGAAGAGATGAGTTAGGGCTGGGATAAACACTGTGGTGAGGTTAGGGATGAGGTGGGATGGGATCGGGTCAAGTGCACAGGTAGTGAGATGTGATCTGGAGAGTAGAGTGGAGAGTTTTTCTTCTGTAATGGTGGAGAAGCGGGTTTTAGGGGGAGAGGACAGAGCAGTTGTGTAGAGGGTCTGTGGGGACTGTGTAGTAAAGCTTTCTCTGATGTGGACTATCTTTTGTTTGAAATATTTGGCAAAGTCCTCAGCTGAGAAGAGAGGAGAGGGTGGGGGCGCTGGGGGGCGGAGAAGGGAGTTAAAAGTGCTAAAAAGTTGTTTAGGGCTGTGTGACAGGGAAGATATGAGAGATGAGAAGTAGGCCTGTTTTGCATCAGCGAGTGAGGATTTGAATATGAGAAGGGATTGCTTGTATGCAGTGAGATGATCTATAGAAGGGGATTTTTTCCATCGTCGCTCAGCAGCCCTGGAAGCTTGTCTGAGTTTCTTGGTCAGGTTGGTGTGCCAGGGTTGTCTGTTGATTTTCCGGATTTTGTTATGTGTGAGGGGGGCAACAGTGTCCAGAGCTGTACTTATTGTGGTGTTGTATAGGGTGGTAGCAGCTTCTGGGTCTTGGAGGCAACAGATGGTAGAGAGTGGGAGAAGAGAGTCAGAAAGCAAGCGAAGGTCGAGATGTTTAAGGTTCCTGCGGGGGTGTGCTGGTGTGTGGACCGGGGGGGCTACAGAAGAGACCAGTGAAGAGAAGGTGAGTAGGTTGTGGTCGGATAGGGGGAGAGGCGAGTTAGAAAGGTTAGATAGGGAGCAAAAGCGGGTAAAGATCAGATCCAGAGTGTGACCATCTCTGTGGGTGGGAGCTGAGGACCACTGTGATAGGCCGAAGGAGGAAGAGAGCGACAGGAGTTTAGAGGCGGCCGAGTGGCAGGTGTCAATAGGGATGTTGAAGTCACCCATGATGATAGTGGGGATATCGGCAGAAAGAAAGTGTAGTAGCCAGGTGTTGAAGTGGTCAAGAAAGATGGTGGCTGGGCCTGGAGGGCGGTAAATGAGAGCTACTTGAAGGTTGGAGGGAGAGTAGATGCGAACAGAGTGTACTTCAAATGAGGTGAGCGTAATGGAGGGTGGCAGTGGAGTTGGGCTGTAGGAGCAGGTGTCTGATAGGAGAATACCAACTCCTCCACCATGTTTGCAGCCGGGGCGGGGGGTGTGAGTGAATTGAAATCCACTATAAGAGTGCAGCAGGGGAGGAGGTGTCTGAGGGTGTCAGCCATGTTTCTGTGAGACCCAGAAAGGAAAGGTTTTGAGAGATAAACAGTTCGTGAATGTACGACAGTTTGTTACGGACAGAGCGCGCGTTCCATAATGCTCCTGCAAGAGGAGCCAAAGGGGCAGGGGTCAGAGGAATGGTAATTAGGTTTAAGGGGTTGCAGGAATTTGTAGAAAGAGATTTGTAGTGGTACATGGAGGTGATGGTGGGGATTTGCTGAGGGGGTCCTGGATTTGGAGAGATATCACCAGCAGTAAGGAGAAGCAGAGAAAGTGTTAATAGGTGAGAATAAGAGAGGGCATGAGGTGTCTGTGTGTGTTTTGGAAGGAAGTGTTTTATGTTTGCAAACAGGTTTGTGCAAGCTATCAGATGAGAAGGTAAGATGGAAGAAGAGATGAATAGTTCCTTGCTGGGTGAATGGATGTGGGGGTATTTCAGGAGGTTGTGGAAAAGTAGGACGAGTAAGAGGAAAAATGTAAACATTGTTTGCATTGACTATGTCTAATTACCTGTGGTCCCCTTCTGGTCCAATTCTGATATAATTCAGTCTGTGCACTTAAGGAGTTGCACTTGAGAGATGTTGCATGTGGAAAGACCAAGGTCTGGATATAAATTTGAGGCCTAGTATTTAGGCGCTGGGTGACAGGTATAGGTTTACTGACAGAATTAGACTTGGAAATGCACAGTAGCGTGTGTGTGAAGTTATTCAGAATGACCCTATCAGCACCTTGAATATTATATACCCTTTTAGGGATAAATTTAAAGTAGGCCTGATACAGCAGAAACCACTAAATTAGGAAATTGCTAAATTGGGAATTGTATTTCAACCCAGAACAAAAACTGTGATTTGACGGACACTAAATAACTTGCCCAGCCACAACAGTACAGCAGTAACGACAGATTTAGCAGGATATAAATTTGAGGCCTAGTATTTAGGCGCTGGGTGACAGGTATAGGTTTACTGACAGAATTAGACTTGGAAATGCACAGTAGCGTGTGTGTGAAGTTATTCAGAATGACCCTATGTGCACCTTGAATATTATATACCCTTTTAGGGATAGATTTCAAATAGCTCTGATACAGCAGAAACCACTAAATTATGAAATTGCTAAATTGGGAATTGTATTTCAACCCAGAACAAAAACTGTGCTTTGACGGACACTAAATAACTTGCCCAGCCAGAACAGTACAGCAGTAATGAGAGATTCAGCAGGATATAAATTTGAGGCCTAGTATTTAGGCGCTGGGTGACAGGTATGCGTTTTACGGACAGAATTAGACTGGGATATGCACAGTAGCGTGTGTGTGAAGTTATTGAGAATGACCCTATCAGCACCTTGATTCTGATATACCCTTTTAGGGATGTATTTAAAGTAGGCCTGATACAGCAGAAACCACTAAATTAGGAAATTGCTAAATTGGGAATTGTATTTCAACCCAGAACAAAAAATGTGCTTTGACGGACACTAAATAACTTGCCCAGCCACAACAGTACAGCAGTAACGACAGATTTAGCTGGATATAAACTTGAGGCCTAGTATTTAGGCGCTGGGTGACAGGTATACGTTTACTGACAGAATTACACTGGGATATGGCCAAAAAATAACCACACTATTGATGGTTAAATGCACTTGGTGTGACAGCTTGACCAACCACACTACTGAGGGTTAAATGCACTTGGTGACAGGCGCAGCTTGCCCCTGATGTAGTATATGGCCAAAAAATAAACAGACTATTGCTGGTTAAATGCACTTGGTGTGACAGCTTGACCAACCACACTACTGAGGGTTAAATGCACTTGGTGACAGGCGCAGCTTGCCCCTGATGTAGTATATGGCCAAAAAATAAACAGACTATTGCTGGTTAAATGCACTTGGTGTGACAGCTTGACCAACCACACTACTGAGGGTTAAATGCACTTGGTGACAGGCGCAGCTTGCCCCTGATGTAGTATATGGCCAAAAAATAAACAGACTATTGCTGGTTAAATGGACTTGGTGTGACAGCTTCACCCTGATGTAGGATTTAGCCAAAAAACAACCACACCATTGAGGGTTAAATGCACTTGGTGACAGCTTGCCCCTGATGTAGTATATGGCCAAAAAATAAACAGACTATTGCTGGTTAAATGCACTTGGTGTGACAGCTTCACCCTGATGTAGGATTTAGCCAAAAAACAACCACACCATTGAGGGTTAAATGCACTTGGTGACAGGCGCAGCTTGCCCCTGATGTAGTATATGGCCAAAAAATAAACAGACTATTGCTGGTTAAATGCACTTGGTGTGACAGCTTCCCCCTGATGTAGGCTTTAGCCAAAAAACAACCACACCATTGAGGGTTAAATGCACTTGGTGGCAGCTTGTGCTGGCGCAACACAAGACACAAAATGGCCGCCGATCACCCCAGAAAAAAGTGACTGAAAAACGGTCTGGGCAGCCTAAAAACAGTGAGCAATTCAATAGCAGCAGTTCAATCATCCACAGCTGCAGATCGATCACTGGATGGAGTCTTTTGGAGGAGTTAATCAGCCTAATCTCGCCCTACTGTCGCAGCTGCAACCTCTCCCTACGCTAATCAGAGCAGAGTGACGGGCGGCGCTATGTGACTCCAGCTTAAATAGAGGCTGGGTCACATGGTGCTCTGGCCAGTCACAGCCATGCCAATAGTAGGCATGGCTGTGACGGCCTCTTGGGGCAAGTAGTATGACGCTTGTTGATTGGCTGCTTTGCAGCCTTTCAAAAAGCGCCAAGAAAGCGACGAACACCGAACCCGAACCCGGACTTTTACGAAAATGTCCGGGTTCGGGTCCGTGTCACGGACACCCCAAAATTCGGTACGAACCCGAACTATACAGTTCGGGTTCGCTCATCCCTACTCATCACTTTATATCCTCTTTACTCTTATTAGCTGGCTCTTTGGTAAAGATCTAAAAATGTATCTAGGGTGACAACTCTAAAAGTGGAATCATTGCTATGATCTGTGGGTTTGTAAAAAGTATCTTTAGTGAGGTATACCTTTTCTATGAAAACATTCAGAAATTGCAATGCTGTATTAGAGGCTATCTTAGCAAATTGATGTTCTGGATCAAACCTACCTTACAAAAGCAATTCTAAATTAAATAAATCAACAGTCAACATTATGAAATGATCATTGCTATAACTCCACTCCATAGTCTTTTTTCTTGGAATCTCAAGGTAAAAAAAAATAAAAATGTATGTACATATTAGCAAACGTATGCACTGCATTTTAACCTATGGTCCCACACCTTTGAACAAACCCACAGTTTTGCAATGGAAGCAGTTTTTGATCAGTATTACTTCACATTATTCCAATGGAAACATCAAGAGAATCCAAGAACCTTTTTCATGGGCTACGGACAAATACAAGCTCACTACTATGGAAATCTATGGAAATCTTTATGTCATCTTTCCCAAATATTTGTAATTGTTGGAATTTTACCAAGAAACCTCTTGTGTCTTTAATGTAAGACTTAGACCCAGTGATGCAAAATATATCAGCCGGGGGGGTTGTTCCGTCTAGTGTTGAGCGAATTGAGCTTTGGTTCCAAGGTCCGAAGTCGATTTGTTCAAAACTTCGTTTTAATGTTCTACTTTGACCCACGTTATTATTATTATAATTTTTTTTTTTTTATTATAGCATTTAGTGCACAGGAAAAATATTTTTATATTTTATTAGATCAGACATTTTCACATGCAGCGAGGGCTATGTTGTTTATTTTTGTTATCTATTTATTTTATATGTAAAATGATTGATTTGCATTTTTAACTTTTTGAGGGGCTCTTTAAAAAAACACTGTAATTTTTAGTCCCTTTAGGGGACTTGAACACTCGATCTCTTATCGTATGTCCCATAGACTGCACAGAAAATTATTGCAGTATATGGGATTATGAAAAGCTGCATACTAAGCTTAGCCTCAGCTTTGTAGGAAGTTCAATATGATAGACCTAAGAACCTTCTCAAGGCCCAAGGCTGTCATGATAATCAATCCTATTCCTGCAGTTTTGCAGCAGGATCTACAATCAAGGAAAAATGGAGCTAGCAAAGTACTTATTTTGATTTTTTTATACACCACACTGCACTAAGTCTTTGAATGACTTATGATATGGCTTAGGGTGAGTTCACATGACCATTAAAAATTCCATTATTGTTTCCCATTATAACATGGTTGTAATGGAAAATAACAGAATTGATAAGAGAGAATTCAAAACAGAAGCTTTTAAGAGGCATTCCGTTTTTATCCTTCAAAATACAAGTCTATGGGCAGCATAACCGATCCATCCTGGTTTCCATTTTGCAGGAGCCCAGTCCTGCATAACGGAAACCAGGACGGATCTGTTATACTGCCCATAAACTTGTATTATGACAGAATGCAATACGGAAGCCTTTAAAAAAGGCATTCCATTTAACTTTCCATCATAATAGAAGTATATGGGTAAGCATAATGGATCTGTCTGGTTTCCGTTATGCAGAGCGGAAAGAAAGTCGACAGGACTTTGTTTTTCGTCTTGTATAACGGAAACCAGACTGATCTGTTATGATTCCCATAGACTTCTATTATGACGGATCAAAATCGAATGCCTCTTAAAGGCTTCCATTTTGACTTCCGTCTTGTGGATTCCGTTATTACCCTTAGTGAAATTGAATGAATTTTGTACCTTTCTTTGTCAATTGAGCTGTTCCCGCACAATCTAAGTTCCATATCAGTATGTCTTTGGAGTGTGGGAAGAAACCAGAGCACCCGGAATAAACCCACACAAACACAGAAAGAATATACAAACTCCATGTTGTTATTCATTGGATTCGATCCTAAGACCCCAGCGCTGCAAGGCTCTAGTGCTAACCACTGATCCACTGTGCTTTTTGTGGGTGATCTTTACTTTTCAATGCTACCATATTGGACTATGACTATGATCACATTTTATTACATTTTTTGGAGGAGGGCAAGCGACAAAAAATAAAACATCAGCCATTTAGATATTTATTTTCATGTCTGACATTATCCATACCGGATAAATACATTTAGATTTTACAATTTCAGGCATTTTAAGATGCAGTGATGCCTATCATGTTTTATGATATTTTGTTATTGTTTATTTTTTATTTTAATTATGGGACTAAGGGGAATTTATATATATACAGAGTACATAACAATAACAGTGTAAATTTGGTGTACCCTCAAAATAACTCATCACACAGCCATTAATGTCTAAACCACTGACAACGATAGTAAGTGTGCCCATACCCTTAAGCGAAAATGGCCAAATTGTGCCCAAAGAGTTAATATTTTGTGTGGCCAAAATTATTTTCCAGTACTGTCTTAACTCTTTTGGGCATGGAGTTCACTAGAGCTTCACAGGTTGCCACTGGAATACTTTTCCACTCCTCCATGACGACATCACGGAGCTGGTGGATGTTAACCACTTCAGCCCCGCTAGGTGAAACCCCCTTCATGACCAGAGCACTTTTTACACTTCGGCACTACACTCCTTTCACCGTTTATCGCTCGGTCATGCAACTTACCACCCAAATGAATTTTACCTCCTTTTCTTCTCACTAATGGAGCTTTCATTTGGTGGTATTTTATTGCTGCTGACATTTTATGTTATTAATCAAAATGTAACGATTTTTTTGCAAAAAAATGACATTTTTCACTTTCAGCTGTAAAATTTTGCAAAAAAAACGACATCCATATATAAATTTTTCGCCAAATTTATTGTTCTACATGTCTTTGATAAAAAAAAAATGTTTGGGCAAAAATAAAATGGTTTGGGTAAAAGTTATAGCATTTACAAACTATGGTACAAAAATGTGAATTTCCGCTTTTTCATACAGCTCTGACTTTCTGAGCACCTGTCATGATTCCTGAGGTTCTACAATGCCCAAACAGTAGAAAACCCCCACAAATGACCCCATTTCGGAAAGTAGACACCCTAAGGTATTCGCTGATGGGCATAGTGAGTTCATAGAACTTTTTATTTTTTGTCACAAGTTAGCGGAAAATGATGATGATTTTTTATTTTTATTTTTTTCTTACAAAGTCTCATATTCCACTAACTTGCGACAAAAAATAAAAAATTCTAGGAACTCGCCATGCCCCTCACGGAATACCTTGGGGTGTCTTCTTTCCAAAATGGGGTCACTTGTGGCGTAGTTATACTGCCCTGGCAATTTAGGGGCCCAAATGTGTGAGAAGAACTTTGCAATCAAAATGTGTAAAAAAATGACCGGTGAAATCCGAAAGGTGCACCTTGGAATATGTGCCCCTTTGCCCACCTTGGCAGCAAAAAAGTGTCACACATGTGGTATCGCCGTACTCAGGAGAAGTTGGGGAATGTGTTTTGGGGTGTCATTTTACATATACCCATGCTGGGTGAGAGAAATATCTTGGCAAAAGACAACTTTTCCCATTTTTTTATACAAAGTTGGCATTTGACCAAGATATTTTTCTCACCCAGCATGGGTATATGTAAAATGACACCACAAAACACATTCCCCAACTTCTCCTGAGTACGGCGATACCAGATGTGTCACACTTTTTTGCTGCCAAGGTGGGCAAAGGGGCACATATTCCAAAGTGCACCTTTTGGATTTCACCGGTCATTTTTTACACATTTTGATTGCAAAGTTCTTCTCACACATTTGGGCCCCTAAATTGCCAGGGCAGTATAACTACCCCACAAGTGACACCATTTTGGAAAGAAGACACCCCAAGGTATTCCGTGAGGGGCATGGCGAGTTCCTAGAATTTTTTATTTTTTGTCGCAAGTTAGTGGAATATGAGACTTTGTAAGGAAAAAAGAAAAAAAAAGAAAAATCATCATTTTCCGCTAACTTGTGACAAAAAATAAAAAATTCTAGGAACTCGCCGTGCCCCTCACGGAATACCTTGGGGTGTCTTCTTTCCAAAATGGGGTCACTTGTGGCGTAGTTATACTGCCCTGGCAATTTAGGGGCCCAAATGTGTAAGAAGTACCTTGCAATCAAAATGTGTAAAAAATGGCCTGCGAAATCCGAAAGGTGCACTTTGGAATATGTGCCCCTTTGCCCACCTTGGCTGCAAAAAAGTGTCACACATCTGGTATCGCCGTACTCAGGAGAAGTTGGGCAATGTGTTTTGGGGTGTCATTTTACATATACCCATGCTGGGTGAGAGAAATATCTTGGCAAAAGACAACTTTTCCCATTTTTTTATACAAAGTTGGCATTTGACCAAGATATTTTTCTCACCCAGCATGGGTATATGTAAAATGACACCCCAAAACACATTGCCCAGCTTCTCCTGAGTACGGCGATACCAGATGTGTGACACTTTTTTGCAGCCTAGATGCGCAAAGGGGCCCAAATTCCTTTTAGGAGGGCATTTTTAGACATTTGGATCCCAGACTTCTTCTCACACTTTCGGGCCCCTAAAAAGCCAGGGCAGTATAAATACCCCACATGTGACCCCACTTTGGAAAGAAGACACCCCAAGGTATTCAATGAGGGGCATGGCGAGTTCCTAGAATTTTTTTTTTTTTGCATAAGTTAGCGGATATTGATTTTTTTTTGTTTTTTTTCTCACAAAGTCTCACTTTCCGCTAACTTAGGACAAAAATTTCAATCTTTCATGGACTCAATATGCCCCTCACGGAATACCTTGGGGTGTCTTCTTTCCGAAATGGCGTCACATGTGGGGTATTTATACTGCCCTGGCTTTTTAGGGGCCCTAAAGCGTGAGAAGAAGTCTGGAATATAAATGTCTAAAAATGTTTACGCATT
Source organism: Bufo gargarizans (assembly GCF_014858855.1). Taxonomy (NCBI): domain Eukaryota; kingdom Metazoa; phylum Chordata; class Amphibia; order Anura; family Bufonidae; genus Bufo; species Bufo gargarizans. The sequence goes on from NC_058082.1 coordinate 575,383,935, forward strand.
TGGATTCCGTGAGGGGTATGGTGAGTTCATGGGAGATTTTATTTTTTGACACAAGTTAGTGGAATATGAGACTTAGTAAGAAAAAACAAAAACAAACAAAAAATTTCCGCTAACTTGTGCCAAAAAAAATGTCTGAATGGAGCCTTACCAGGGGGGGGGGGGGTGATCAATGACAGCGGGGTGATCAATGACAGGGGGGTGATCACCCATATAGACTCCCTGATCACCCCCCTGTCATTGATCACCCCCCCTGTAAGGCTCCATTCAGACGTCCGTATGATTTTTTACGGATCCATGGATACATGTATCGGATCCACAGAACGCATGCGGACGTCTGAATGGAACCTTACAGGGGGGTTATCAATGACAGGGGGTGATCAGGGTAATCAGGGTGATCACCCCCCTGTCACTGATCACCCCCCCTGTAAGGCTCCATTCAGACATCCGCATGATTTTTTACGGATCCATGGATACATGTATCGGATCCACAGAACGCATGCGGACGTCTGAATGGAGCCTTACAGGGGGGTTATCAATGACAGGGGGTGATCAGGGTAATCAGGGTAATCACCCCCCTGTCACTGATCACCCCCCCTGTAAGGCTCCATTCAGACATCCGCATGATTTTTTACGGATCCATGGATACATGGATCGGATCCACAAAACGCATGCAGACGTCTGAATGGAGCCTTACAGGGGGGTTATCAATGACAGGGGGTAATCAGGGTGATCACCCCCCTGTCACTGATCACCCCCCCTGTAAGGCTCCATTCAGACGTCCGCATGATTTTTTACGGATCCATGGATACATGGATCGGATCCACAAAACACATGCGTACGTCTGAATGGAGCCTTACAGGGGGGTTATCAATGACAGGGGGTGATCAGGGTAATCACCCCCCTGTCACTGATCACCCCCCCTGTAAGGCTCCATTCAGACATCCGCATGATTTTTTACGGATCCATGGATACATGTATCGGATCCACAGAACGCATACGGACGTCTGAATGGAGCCTTACAGGGGGGTTATCAATGACAGGGGGTGATCAGGGTAATCACCCCCCTGTCACTGATCACCCCCCCTGTAAGGCTCCATTCAGACATCCGCATGATTTTTTACGGATCCATCGATACATGTATCGGATTCACAGAACGCATGCGGACGTCTGAATGGAGCCTTACAGGGGGGTTATCAATGACAGGGGGTGATCAGGGTAATCAGGGTGATCACCCCCCTGTCACTGATCACCCCCCCTGTAAGGCTCCATTCAGACATCCGCATGATTTTTTACGGACCCATGGATACATGTATCGGATCCACAGAACGCATGCGGACGTCTGAATGGAGCCTTACAGGGGGGTTATCAATGACAGGGGGTGATCAGGGTAATCAGGGTGATCACCCCCCTGTCACTGATCACCCCCCCTGTAAGGCTCCATTCAGACATCCGCATGATTTTTTACGGATCCATGGATACATGTATCGGATCCACAGAACGCATGCGGACGTCTGAATGGAGCCTTACAGGGGGGTTATCAATGACAGGGGGTGATCAGGGTAATCAGGGTGATCACCCCCCTGTCACTGATCACCCCCCCTGTAAGGCTCCATTCAGACATCCGCATGATTTTTTACGGATCCATGGATACATGGATCGGATCCACAAAACGCATGCGGACGTCTGAATGGAGCCTTACAGGGGGGTTATCAATGACAGGGGGGTGATCAGGGAGTGTATATGGGTGATCACCCGCCTGTCATTGATCACCCCCTGTAAGGCTCCATTCAGACGTCCGCATGTGTTTTGCGGATCCGATCCATGTATCCATGGATCCGTAAAAATCATGCGGACGTCTGAATGGAGCCTTACAGGGGAGTGATCAATGACAGAGGGGTGATCAATGACAGGGGGTGATCAGGGAGTGTATATGGGTGATCACCCGCCTGTCATTGATCACCCCCCTGTAAGGCTCCATTCAGACGTCCGTATGCTTTTTGCGGATCCGATCCATGTATCCGTGGATCCGTAAAAATCATACGGACGTCTGAACGGAGCCTGACAGGGGGGTGATCAATGACAGGGCGGTGATCAATGACAGGGGGGTGATCAGGGAGTTTATATGGGGTGATCATGGGTGATCAGGGGTTTATAAGGGGATAATAAGTGACGGGGGGGGGTGTAGTGTAGTGTGGTGTTTGGTGCGACTGTACTGACCTACCTGAGTCCTCTGGTGGTCGATCCTAACAAAAGGGACCACTAGAGGACCAGGTAGGAGGTATATTAGACGCTGTTATGAAAACAGCGTCTAATATACCTGTTAGGGGTTAAAAAATTCGGATCTCCAGCCTGCCAGCGAACGATCGCCGCTGGCAGGCTGGAGATCCACTCGCTTACCTTCCGTTCCTGTGAGCGCGCGCGCCTGTGTGCGCGCGTTCACAGGAAATCTCGCGTCTCGCGAGATGACGCGCCGATGCGTGACTGTGCGCCAGCCTGCCACCTCCGGAACGCACATGTGCGTTAGGCGGTCCGGAGGTGGTTAAAGACCAGTAGAGACGAGCAAATCGATTATTCACAATGAATGCAAATTTCCTCGCGCTTTGTGATAAAAAATGGCTATTTTCCTAAAATGGCGGCTACATGTGTAAGGACTGAGGACATGGCAGAAGGAACTTTAGGAAGGCGGGATCACCCAGATCGACAAGCCTACATGCAGCCAATCAGCAGCCAGCACTGTGATGTCACAGCCCTATAAATACAGCAGCCATTTTAGATTCTGCCATTTTCCAGCATTCAGAGTGCAGGGAAAAATGTGTGAAGGTGCTAGGGACAGCAAGTGGAAAAATGATTGTGGAAAAAAATGACAGAAAAAACTATTTACAGTATAAGTGCAGGGAAAAGATAGGGAGGAATCATTTCACAGCATCTTAGTGCAGGGAGAGACGTCAGAAGGTGCTAAGGACAAGAAAAATGATTTACAAGTGCATGGAACAATTATTTGGGGATCCAAATAGCCATTAGACAGCATATGTCATTCCAGCTATTTGTTATTGGGCTGCAAGTGCTATGTTGAAAAGCCTTTAGAAGCTTATATCTTAGTATCTTATTCAGTACACGCATTTCACTTCTGCAGTTATTTCTGGTGAAAGTGTATAGGGGCGTATTTAAGGAAAAATATATATATATATATATATATATATATATATATATATCCGCACTGCACAGTTGCAGTTATTTCTGTTGAAAGCGTATAGAGGAGTATTTCAGTAAAAAAAGAAAAATATATATGCACTGCACTGTTGCAGGTATTTCTGTTGAAAGCGTATAGGGGAGTATTTCAGTAAAAAAAATATATATATATATGCACTGCACTGTTGCAGTTATTTCTATTTAAAGTGTATAGGGGTGTATTTCAGTAAAAAAATAAAAATATATACGCACTGCACTGTTGCAGGCATTTCTGGTGAAAGTGTATAGGAGCATAGTTCAGTACAACAAGAAAAATATATTCTCAGTTCACTTCTGCAGTTATTTCTGTTGAAAGCATATAGGGGCGTATTACAGTAAAAAAATTAAATATATATGCACTGCACTATTGCTGTTATTTCTGTTGAAAGCGTATAGGGGCGTACTTCAGTAAAAAAAGGAAAATATATATGCACTGCACTGTTGCAGTTATTTCTGTTGAAGGCATATAGGGGCGTAGTTCAGTACAACAAGAAAAATATATTCTCAGTTCACTTCTGCAGCTATTTCTGTTGAAAGCGCATAGGGTCATATTACAGTAAGAAAAGATAAATATATTTGCACTGCACTGTTGCAGTTATTTCTGGTGAAAATGTATAGGGGCTTATTTCAGTACTTCAAGAAAACTATATACGCACTTCAATCAGATTCTTTAATATTTTCTCTGGTCAAAGCATATAGTGGCCAACAAGAAATATATATTCTCAGTGCACTGCTGCAGTTATTTCTTTTGAAAGCGTATAGGGGCGTATTTCAATACTTCAAGAAATATATATACGCACTTCAATCAGATTCTTTAATTTTTTTTCTGGTCAAAGCGTATAGTGGCCGATTTCCGTCCAACAAGAAATATATATTCTCAGTTTACTGCTACAGTTAATTCTGGTGAAAGCATACAAGGGTGTTTTTCAGTACTTCAGGAAATCTATATAAGCACTTCACGCTTTAATTTTTTTCTGACCAAAGCGTATAGTGGCCAATTTCAGAGCAACAAGAAATATATAGTCTCAGTGCACTGCTGCAGTGATTTCTGTTGAAAGATTATACAGTAGTTGCGTATTTCAGTACTTCAAGAAATATATATATGCACTTCACTCTCTGAAGTGTTGAACGCGTATAGGGGCGCATTACAGTAAAAAAAGAAAAATATATACTCACTGCACTGTTGGAGTTTTTTCCGGTCAAAGCACATAGGGTTATATTTCAGTATAACAAGAAAAAAATAATATCAGTGCATTTCTTCAGTTAATTGTGGGAAAAGCGTTTAGTGGACTATTTCAGTACAAAAAGATAAATTTATTTGTCGCTTCTAGGGGTGTTTTGATTTCCATTTAATTTGTTTAGTATGACTACAAGTATGTCAGGCAGAGGCCTGAATGTTTCTTGTGCAAGCAGAGATCGCAGCAGAGTGTCATCTAGCGGTCGTGTCTTGACCAGCAACCTAGCGGTTCTTGATTGGTTAACTCGGTCCTCCACATCATCCAAAGTGACATCAGACACCCCAAGCGAAGAGTCGGTGGGTTCATCAGACACAAACCTTAGTTGGCATGGCTCGAGAGCAGGCACTGTGCCCTCAGCTGTCCTCAACCTGCCTCTGTCCTTTTCTGTTCCTCACAGCAAGAATTACTGCATGCTGTGGGATCAGCTTAAATTTTCACAGAGGAAAGTTCGCCAAACTGGATTTGTGGCCACAACTAGCAGAGTTTGCCCTGGAAAAGCTGTCCTGCCCGGCCAGTAGTGTGGCATCAGAGTGGGTGTTTAGTGTGGCGGGAGCCATAGTTACCCCAAGAAGAACTCACCCTTCCACCCAAAATGTGGAGAGACTGACCTCTGTCAAGATGAATCAGGCGTGGATAAACCAGGATTTCTAACCACCAATTCCTGATGCATCAGACTAGATAATCCATGGTGCCACATCAACACTTTGATACAAGAGACCCGTTTCTTCTGACTGCCTGCCTCAGCTACTACTATGATGCTGAAACCCGCCTGATGCCACACATCTGATGCCAAGTGCTCCTTATTTCACCCACCTTCATCAGCGGGTTCCGGTATTGCCACCCACCTCCCCACTCTGTTACTGGGTCATTTTGTAGTCTCCTGATGAAGCTGCTGATGCGATCTCCAAACTATGTCACCTTGCCACTCTGTGGTCTCCTCATGCTGCTGCGATATCCACAATATGTCACCTTGTCACTCTTTGGCCTCCTTATGCTGCCGCCACCTCCAAACTATGTCACCTTGCCACTCTGTGGTCTCTGTATACTGCTGCCACCTCCAAACTATGTCACCTTGCCACTCTATGGCCTCTGGATGCTGCCGCCACCTCCAAACTATGTCACCTTGCCAATCTGTGGTCTCCTCATGCTGCTGCCATATCCACACTATGTCACCTTGCCACTCTTTGGCCTCCTTATGCTGCCACCACCTCCAAACTATGTCACCTTGCCACTCTGTGGTCTCTGTATACTGCTGCCACCTCCAAACGATGTCACCTTGCCACTCTATGGCCTCCGGATGCTGCCGCCACCTCCAAACTAAGTCACCTTGCCAATCTGTGGTCTCCTCATGCTGCTGCCATATCCACACTATGTCACCTTGTCAGTCTGTGGCCTCCTGATGCTACTGCCAACTGCAAACTATGTCACCTTGCCACTTTGTGGTCTCCTTCTGCTTCTGCCATCTCCACACTATGTCACCTTGCCAATCTCTGGTCTCCTCATGCTGCTGCCATCTCCACACTATGTCAACCCACTCTGTGATCTCCGGATGCTGCCACCACCTCTAAACTATGCCACCTTGTCAATCTGTGGTCTCCTCATGCTGCTGCCATCTCCACACTATGTCAACTTGCCACTCTGTGGTCTCCTTATGCTGCTGCCATCTCTACACTATGTCACCTTGCCACTCTGTGGTCTCCGGATGCTGCTGTCATATCCACACTATGTCACCTTGCCACTCTGAGGCCTCCTGTTGCTGCCGCCACCTCCAAACTATGTCACCTTGCCACTATGTGGTTTCCAAATGCTGCTTTTATCTCCACACTAGGTCATCTTGCCACTCTGTGGTCTCCTCATGCTACTGCCATATTCACACTATGACAACTTGCCACTCTGTGGTATCCTCCTGATGCTGCTGCTAATACTGTCATCTCCACATTATGGCAACTTGCCACTCTGTGGTATCCTCATGCTGATGCCATATCCACACTATGTCACCTTGCCACTCTGTGGTTGCCGGATGCTGCCGCCACCTCCAAACGATGTCACCCTGCCACTCTGTGGTCTCCTCCCGCTTCTGCCATCTCCACACTATGTCACCTTGCCACTCTGTGGTCTCCTCATGCTGATGTCATATCTACACTATGTCACCTTGCCACTCTGTGGCCTCCTGATGCTACTGCCAACTGCAAACTATGTCACCTTGCCACTCTGTGGTTTCCGGATGCTGCCGCCACCTCCAAACGATGTCACCCTGCCACTCTGTGGTCTCCTCCTGCTTCTGCCATCTCCACACTATGTCACCTTGCCACTCTGTGGTCTCCTCATGCTGATGCCATATCCACACTATATCACCTTGCCACTCTGTGGCCTCCTGATGCTACTGCCAACTGCAAACTATGTCACCTTGCCACTCTGTGGCCTCCTGATGCTACTGCCAACTGCAAACTATGTCACCTTGCCACTCTGTGGTCTCTTCATGCTGCTGCCATATCCACACATAACATCCAGATGACCCCAAAAAAAAAAGAGGTAATATCCAGCATGTCATGAATATGAAATACCAATCCCTAACTAAATGCCGCTCCACATCACGGCATCAGACAGTATAAATGATGCAACAATAAAGAATGTCACGGCAGTGATCAGAGCAAGAGAAAATCAATGTGAGAAAAAGGGATGGAGAATCACGCCAGCAATCCCGCAGTTATACGTTTTCAGGGGATTGACATCGGATAAACGTATTCTCCAGAAGGAAGCCCAATGGATCTTTAGGCTGGGGATTGTAAGACCAAAGGGCCTAAATGATCACATATCGTATACGTGTATCTTGTGAACACACAGGACACAGTATACAATAGTCCCTGTAGCATCGGAGTACTGTAATTTTATTTCATCCTATCTGATTCTGCTTCATGATCCTAGTGTGAGAAGTCGCTTCGCTTGAGACCTTTGTAAAGAGCGGCATTTTTATGGAGGTTTGACATCACCTTTTTCTCACATTGATTTTCCCTTGCTCTGATCACTGCCGTGACATTCTTTAATGTTGCATCATTTATACTGCCTGATGCAGTGATGTGGAGCGGCATTTAGTTTTTTGTTTTTTTAAATAAACTAAATGTAGAGTCGGTTGGCACAGTTGCACAAACTCAGACCCTTTAAAGGGAACCTGCCACCCAAAAATCGCCTATTAAGCTGTTTACAGTACCTTATAGTGCTGTATACTCGTTTCCTGATGCACTTTTTGTTAGTTTTGCAGCATGTATGCTCAGTCAGAAATCGATGTTATATTCAGCTGCTGCCCCGTGCTTCAAGTCAGGCTTGAAGTCACGGGGGCAGCGGCCTCGGCGTCTTACATGGCCCTCTCCCCGCCCCCTGCCTCTGTGACTGACAGCCGAAATCCGATTCCGGGACCGCGCTCAACGGCCGCATGCGCAGTAAAGGGCGGCAGGAGCGCGGTCCCGGCTGCCGCGCGTACTACGCGCCGTCTTACTTTCGCCGCACTGCGCATGCGCCCGACATCCTCTATCAAACGCGCCCGCGCCCAGATGCCGGGCGCGGGCGCGTTTGATACAGGATGTCGGGCAGATGCGCAGTGCGGCGAAAGTAAGACGGCGCGTAGTACGCGCGGCAGCCGGGACCGCGCTCCTGCCGCCCTTTACTGCGCATGCGGCCGTTGAGCGCGGTCCCAGAATCGGATTTCGGCTGTCAGTCACAGAGGCAGGGGGCGGGGAGAGGGCCATGTAAGACGCCGAGGCCGCTGCCCCCGTGACTTCAAGCCTGACTTGAAGCACGGGGCAGCAGCTGAATATAACATCGATTTCTGACTGAGCATACATGCTGCAAAACTAACAAAAAGTGCATCAGGAAACGACTATACAGCACTATAAGGTACTGTAAACAGCTTAATAGGCGATTTTTGGGTGACAGGTTCCCTTTAACAACAAGCGAAGTGTACGGCAACATCCACTAGTTTTCCTTTATATATACACTGATGGTGGTGCACAGCTGAGAAGAAGAGCATATATAAAGCACAGCAAGGAAGAAAATAGTCAGCGCCACTCACCAGCGTACTGTATCAACTTGATGTTTTATTCCACGAATGAAGACATGGCATGGGGCAGGCAGACATTCAAAACACGCACACAAACAGTGGCGGCCGTTTCGCGCTATATGCGCTTCATCTGTCCTTACGTCCCCGCGTCCATTTTTGCCGTCCTTTTAAGCATTAGCATACTAACCATACTAACAGACAACAACAGTGCGCTTGCATAGAAGGTCAGTAAAAACATTGCATAACAGAGAGACATCTGCAGAATGTGAATACAATTCAATCAAGGCGGCAACATCACATCAAATGTACATATCAGAGAAATGCACTCAAATAATTTCTATCATTTAAGCCAAGTTCACCTAATGCCTGGGTACGTAGAATCCACCTCGCTTCTCTCTGCAGGAGGAGGTGGTGTCTGTCTCCTCCCTGTGGAGGGGTGGGCATGGTCTCCAAACCTGTGAAGGAGATGCAGTCTAAATTGCCTGCTTGAACAGTCCTTATGTGGTCTATGAATCTCGGGCAACCTTTTCCTGTCCTTACAGAATTAAAATGTTCCCTTACTCGTTCGAACATACACCTTATTGTCTTTCCAATATAGAATCTACTGCAGTTGCAGAGCAATAGGTAGACCACATATGTGCTCTTGCAGTTAATAAAGCTTCTGAGTTATATTTACACAATGAACAACTGCCGCATCTAAAATTACCCTTCGGTATATTATCACATAGCCAATTGTTACTTTTAATAGGAACAAATCTGCTCCTTACAAGTTTATCCTTAATTGTATGGCTTTTTCTGAAGGATATAAGTGGCTTCTGTTCAGTGAGTTCACTTATCCCAATTTTTTTATATCACAGAACAAATACGTCTGGCCATGGGGCTATATCTAAAGGAGAATGTTAATCTGGAACCCTCACTTTTGTCCTGCACCTGTTTGCTCCTATCATCACCTTTAAAGAGTAAGGCCCCTTTCACACGGGCGAGTATTCTGCGCGGATGCGATGCGTGAGTTGAACGCATTGCACCCGCACTGAATACCGACCCATTCATTCCTATGGGGCTGTTCACATGAGCAGTGATTTTCACGCATCACTTATGCGTTGAGTGAAAATCGCAGCATGCTCCTCTTTGTGCGTTGTGGTGCGATAATCCACGCAACGCAGGCCCCATAGAAGTGAATGGGGTTGCGTGAAAATCGCAAGCATCCGCAAGCAAGTGCGGATGCGGTGCGATTTCCGCGCACGGTTGCTAGGAGACGATCGGGATGGAGACCCGATCATTATTATTTTCCCTTATAACATGGCTATAAGGGAAAATAGTAGCATTCTGAATACAGAATGCATAGTCAAATTGCGCTGGAAGGGTTAAAAAAATAAAATTTAACTCACCTTAATCCACTTGCTCGCGCAGCCGGGCATCTCCTTCTGTCTTCATCTGAGCTTTGTGCAGTAACAAGGACCTTTGGTGATGTCACAGTCATCACATGATCCATCACATGATCTTTTACCATGGTGATGGATCATGTGATGACTGTGACGTCACCAAAGGTCCTTGTTACTGCACAAAGCTCAGATGAAGACAGAAGAGGATGCCGGGCTACGCGAGCAAGTGGATTAAGGTGAGTTAAATTATTATTATTATTTTTTTAACCCCTCCAGCGCTGTTTTACTATGCATTCTGTATTCAGAATGCTATAATTTTCCCTTATACAGTCTACAGAACATCGATCCCAAGCCCGAACTTCTGTGAAGAAGTTCGGGTTTGGGTACCAAACATGCGCGATTTTTCTCACGCGAGTGCAAAACGCATTACAATGTTTTGCACTCGCGCGGAAAAATCGGTGTTCCCGCACCCGCACATTTTCCCTTAACGCCCGTGTGAAAGGGGCCTAAAACATCCTGAGAAAACACCTCTTCTACTTTTTTCATATCCTTATCTAACAAATCTTCTGAGTAACCTCTTTCCATCAGGCGCTGCTTCAACTCTGACGCTTGTTTGTGATAACCATCATCCCTACTATTTATTCTTCTAAGTCTAATGAACTGGCCATAAGGTACAGCTTTTTTGACACTTTGTGGATGGAAGCTGTCGTGGTGGAGCAAGGAATTGGTCACCGTGGTCTTATGAAAGCCCTCCGTGACCAACCTGTCGCTCCCAACCACGACAGCCACATCCAAGAACTCCAAATGTGTCCCCCCAAAATTGAGGGTAAATGTCATTCCCATGTCATTTGCATTTAGATATTCCACAAATCCCTTTCATTTAATCTCTGTACCCTCCCATACTATAAATATATCATCCACAAAACGTAAAAACTTTTTCAAATATCTGAATGCAAATGACATGGGAATGACATTTACCCTCAATTTTGGGGGGACACATTTGGAGTTCTTGGATGTGGCTGTCGTGGTTGGGAGCGACGGGTTGGTCACGGAGGGCTTTCGTAAGCCCACGGCGACCAATTCCTTGCTCCACCACGAGTAACTATATTCAGAGCAGGGCATGATTCATTTTTTTAACCAGCAGCTCTATTTTCTTTAGTGTGTGGTCTGCAATAGCTGCCAATCAGCTGGGGGCACCAGCGCGAGTGTTTGAGCGGTGTGCACCCCCTTTTGGATTGTACATTAACATAGAGTCCATGTGGCTATGTACATGGGGGATACATATTGCTCTGTTGTTGCAAACCACACATGTGTAACTTGTAGGTGCCATTGTTCATTATATCATTTAACCCCTTAGTGACCAAGCACATTTTTTTTCAAATTGCATTCCAAGAGCAAGAACTTTTTTGTTTTTTCATAAATGTACTTGTATGAGGTCTTATTTTTTGCAGGACAAGTTATAGTTTTTAATGCACAATTTTAAGTACATGTAATGATTGATTAAAGCCAGCCGTTTAGCTAAAACCCCCTTTGTTTACGTCAGTAAAACACGTATGGGTGGTCACTAAGGGGTTAAGACCATAGCTCATAGCTTCTGTTAGCATTTGGTGTCAGGGGTGGAGCTCAGGGATTTTTTTCCCTGCCGTGTTATATACACAGTGAATCTCTGATAGGCTTTTTCCCCTGCCCTGTGCGTTATGCTATTTCCCTTCCCTTCTTTTATCTTCAAATGCATAACTTTTTTTTAACTTTTTTTAAGCATCCCTTCTTGCTGGAATATTGATTTGCTGAATAAAGGGAACTTTGAGAACCTGTGTGAACCATCAGGACATAAGGATGGCCATGAAAATTTATATCTTTTTTTAAAAACAGGTATACTTTCTATTAATTTAAGCCTCCACTGGGAACACAGAATCCTAATATAGTTAAAAAGTTAAGGTTTACATTACTTCTGGGATAGCACACACATACAGTACATACAGTAAATACATATAAACTAAGTTTTTACCTTTAAAAATACACCATCATATTTCTTTTTTCTTGATATCCTCTGACATAATTCATTTTGTCAGCTGTATCCTGCTGATTATGTCTCACTAGTTCGGGTTAATCAAAAAGTAATAAGGTCTGGTTGGTTTTAGTGAGCTTCTTTTTTTCTAATTCAATCCTCGAGAGAAAGACTTAGTCGATCGAATTTGTGAATATATTTCCTCCCCGACCATAGATTAATTGATCTTGGATACTGCATTAACATTTTTGATTAAGGTAAACATGTTGTTTGGCATGATGAAATGATATGCACGTTAATAGGAACAAAAAGAATTACTGGCAGCAAATGAAACCTGCAATACAATTTGCTATGACATAATTGGCAGATTAATATACAGTACACACTTTTTAATGTCTCAGATAATTTTTATAATTATTTTCTTACTATGGGGTAGGACAAAATTGTCTATCATTGCTTTATAATTAAAATCCCTACACTTCTGGTTTTCGTTGATTACCCAAACGTGAACTCCATCCATTAATATATTGCTCTGAATGGATATTGGTTCCAAAGCCTTCATAGTGTTTCTTCCAGGTACAAACTATAAATCATAATGCTGTTTGTTCTCTTGGTATGAATTATGTTTGGAATTCTATTAGCAAATAATCTAAAAAGGAAACATAATTTGGATGTGCTGTTGTATCAGGTGTCATCATAATGGAAAATAATGGAAAATAGACAGTTTATTCCAGTGAGGTGGTAATTTGGTAATTTTAATCTGCTAATTAATTTTTTAACATTCCTTTATTTTTAGATATTAATGACTAGTACAGTATGTTATTGGTTATTTTTAATTAAAACAGTATTTATTTGAAATATTTTGACCTCAGTATTATACACATCAATATTTATTGTTGGTACTGACTAAGATAAGTAATAATTGTGTATATTTAATATATAATATTTCTGGTTCAAAGGGTCTACTCTCTTTCTAGAAATAGCTGAGCCGGGGCACTCAGCTATTTTCAGAACTCCCATAGTGGCGAAAGGAGAGTGCACCATACATGTCATGCTATGGAACTGCTGGAAATAGCTGAGCCTGTGCTTTGCTATCTTCAGAACTCACAATGAATGGAGGGTGGCATAGCGATATGTCACCAATGTCTGAGTTGGAAGTACCCCTTTAAAGACACTGAACCTAGTACCCGCAATCTCACGGGATGCGTATGAAGTTCTGATGTTTCTAAAATACAAATCCATATGCATTACATGTGCCACCCTACAGTGTCTACATGCCGTATCTGCATATTATTGTTTTGTTGTACGCAGTGAGTTATACTTTAGTTGTACACGGGAAGGTGTTATCATGTATTGACAGCATTTTCTGTGTAAGTGTGTATACAGAGATAGCTGTCAGTTACTGATAGCTGTACATGGGGAAGTGTTGTCAGTGATTGAAGCATTCTCTGTGTAAGTTTGTATACAGAGATAGCTGTTAGTCACTGATAGTTGTACACAGGGGAGGTGTTATCATGTATTGACAGCATTTTCTGTGTAAGTGTGTATACAGAGATAGCTGTCAGTCACTGATAGCTGTACATGGGGAAGTGTTGTCAGTAATTGAAGCATTCTCTGTGTAAGTTTGTATACAGAGATAGCTGTTAGTCACTGATAGTTGTACACAGGGGAGGTGTTATCAGTGATGGATAGTATTATCTGTGCAGGTATATATACAGAGATGGCTGTTAGTCGCTGATAGCTATACATGGGGAGATGTCATCAGTGATTGATGACATTTTCTGTGTGAGCTTGTATACAGAGCTAGCTGTCAGTCATTGATAGTTGTACAAGGGGAGGTGTTATCAGTGATTGATAGCATTCTCTGTGTAAGTGTGTATTCAGACATAGCTGCCAGTTACTGATAGCTGTACATGGGGGAAGTGTTGTCAGTGATTGAAGCATTTTCTGTGTAAGGCCTCATGCACACGACCGTTGTTTCATTCCGTGTCCGTTGTTCTGTTTTTCGTGATTTTCTGCGGACCCATTGACTTTCAATGGGTCCATTGAAAAATCGGCTAATGCACCGTTTGTCATCCGCGTCCGTGATCCGTGGTTGCAGTCCGTCAAAAAAATATAACCTGTCCTATTTTTTTCACGGAAAACGGTTCGCTGACGCATTCAAGTCAATAGGTCCGTGAAAAAACGCGGAGGCACACAAGATTGTCATCCGTGTCCGCGCGTCCGTTTTTTTTCTATCATTTGCATGGCAAACTTGACTTAGACTTTTTTTTACTTTCCTTCATGTCTGGTGATCCTCCAAAAATAAAGGAAGACACACGGAAACAAAAACGGATCACAGAACAACGGAACCCCATTTTGCTGAACGGAACACAACAACGGTCGTGTGCATGAGGCCTAAGTGTGTACAAAGACAGCTGTTAGTCACTGATAATTGTACACAGGGGAGGTGTTATCAGTGATGGATAGTATTATCTGTGCAGGTATATATACAGAGATGGCTGTTAGTCACTGATAGCTATACATGGAGGAGATGTCATCAGTGATTGATGACATTTTCTGTGTATGTTTAAATACAGAGCTAGCTGTCAGTAACTGATATTTGTACACATGGGAGGTGATATCAGTGATTGATGACATTCTCTGTGTACAGTGTCTTGCGAAAGTATTCAGTCCCCTTGATTTTTTGGTGTTTTATTACATTACAGCCTTAAGTTCAATGTTCTGCTAATCTGAATTTTATGTGATGGATCAGAACACAATAGTCTAAGTTGGTGAAGTAAAATGAGAAAAATATTTAAATAAAACTATTGTTTGGAAATAGAAAACAGAAAATTATCATGTGTGTATGTATTTACCCCCTTTGTTAGGAAGCCCAAAATGCTCTGGTGCAACCAATTACCTTCAGAAGTAACATAATTAGTGAAATGATGTCCACCTGTGTGCAATCTAAGTGTCACATGATTACAGATACACACCTTTTTTTAAAGGCACCAGAGGCTGCAAAACCTAATCAAGAGGCATCACTAACCAAACACTGCCATGAAGACCAAGGAACTCTCCAAACAAGTAAGGGACAATGATGTTGAGAAGTATAAGTCAAGGTTAGGTTATAATTTCTTCCCCAAATATTTTATGATCCATAGGAACACCATCAAATCTATCATATCAAAATGGAAAGAACATTGCACAACAGCAAACCTGCAAAAAGACAGCCACCCACCAAAACTCACGGACCGGGCAAGGAGGGCATTAATCAGAGAGGCAGAACAGAGACCTAAGCTAACCCTGGAGGAGCTGCAGAGTTCCACAGTAGAGACTGGAGTATCTGTACATAGAACAACAATAAGCCGTACACTCCATAGAGTGTCCAGAAGAAATCCATTAATTTCAGCAAAAACCAAAAAGTCACGTTGTGAGTTTGCAAAACGGCATGTGGGAGACTCCCAAAATGTATGGAGTAAGGTGCTCTGGTCTGATGACACTAAAATTGAACTTTTCGGCCATCAAAGAAAACGCTATGTCTGGCGCAAACTCAACAAATCGCATCACCCAAAGAACACCATCAGCACAGTGAGACATGGTGGTGGCAGCATCATGCTGTGAGGATGTTTTTCAGCAGCTGGGACTGGGAAAACTAGTCAGAGTTGAGGGAAAGATGGATGGTGCTAAATACAGGGATATTCTTGAACAAAACCTGTACCACTCTGTGTGTGATTTGAGGCTAGAACGGAGGATCACCTTCCAGCAGGACAATGACCCCAAACACACTGCTAAAGCAACACTTGGCTGGTTTAAAGGGAAACATGTAAATGTGTTGGAATGGCCTAGTCAAAGCCCAGATCTCAATCCATTAGAAAATCTGTGGTCAGACTTAAACGGAACCTGTAACCTGGATTTTGTGTATAGAGCTGAGGACATAGGGTGCTAGATGGCCGCTAGCACATCCGCAATACCCAGTCCCCATAGCTCTGTGTGCTTCTATTGTGTAAAAAAAAAACTATTTGATACATATGCAAATTAACTTGAGATGAGTCCTGTCCCTGACTCATCTCAGGGACAGGACTCATCTCAGTTTAATTTGCATATGTATCAAATCAGTTTTTTTTACACAATAAAAGTACACAGAGCTATAGGGACTGGATATTGCGGATGTGCTAGCGGTGATCTAGCACCCTATGTCCTCAGCTCTATACACAAAATCCCGGTGACAGGTTCCATTTAAAGCTCACAAGCGCAAACCATCCAACTTGAAGGAGCTGGAGCAGTTTTGCAAGGAGGAATGGGCAAAAATCCCAGTGGCAAGATGTGGCTAGCTCATAGAGACTTATCCAAAGAGACTTTTTGCTGTGATTGCCGCAAAAGGTGGCTCTACAAAGTATTGACTTTAGGGGGGTGAATAGTTATGTTCTCCTCAAACAATCCTCAAATCCTCAAACAATCCATGTTAATTCCAGGTTGTGAGGCACCAAAACACCCAAAAAGTCAAGTGGGGTGAATTATTTTGCAAGGAACTGTAAGTTTGTATACAGAGATAGTTGTCAGTCACTGATAGTTGTACACATGGGAGGTGTTATTTTTGATTGATAGCGTTGTGTGTATCTGTGTATGCAGAGATGGCTCACTCTGACATCATAAAAAGCAGAAAGGTAAATGTATAAATGATATGTTTTACAGGATCTTTCCCCTCAATAGCATGCTGCCTGCAGATTGCATTGCATTTTGTGGTTACAGGTCCTCTTTACGGACAATCCCTCAGTTTGATTCCAGTAAAAATGAGGCACTGTATTTAAACATTCATATCACATATATAATCTAATGCTGAATATTTTGCATGTACAGTATAAAGACTAGATTCCACTTGGTAGAATATTTCTGAAATTATTAGTTATAATTTACAAAAATTTTAATGGTAAGGAAATTATGTATTTTTTAGAATAATGCCCTTTTGCTAAAGGAAAGACCTACTTTTAACCTGATGGTCTTTGGGAAATATCAGGTCTTTTGGTTTATAAAAGTTTGTAAACGTTCCGCAAAGGTGCATATCTACATTAATGCAATATTACAATGCAACATAATATGTAAAAAAATGATACATTGTAGTTATTTATTCCAACCGCCTTATTAGTAGGGTCCACCACCCCATCTTTGTCTCTGTTCACATATCATTTTGATTGAACTATCTTCCAGCAAAAGCACCTGGACACGTGCACACCTCAAACATATCGGGCTACATCGCCTACAGTAAGTATCCGCTTAGCATACCCAGGACTGGTAGGAAACAAACTTTGGTGAAAGGTGAAAATTTGTACCGACTGTCATGATTTCCCAGTGAGCTTGCTTTGCCTGGGCTAATAGAGACAGGACAAAGTCAGCCTCCTGTACCTAGAATAATTAAGTCCTCACTCTGATTGACAGTCTAGTAGCACTTTTCTAACAGGTGTTTTGTACTATTGCTTGTCACCTGTGCCAGGTTGAGGCACTTCTTTGGACACTAGGGAGGTCATTTACTAACAGAAATTTGCCTATTTTTGGCATATTTCTGGTGCAGATTGTGGCACAAAGGTTATTTGCACCGAAATATGTGACTTTTCCCCGCTTATACCAGGTCTAAAAAAGGGAGTGTGGAGTGGGCGCGGAAGGGGCCAGGTTGGCAGGCCCATCTAATTTATAATTTTCTATGCCTGTTTTCGGCATAGAAAATGGTCTTAATGTAAGCCAGAAATATAGCTGGCTTAGAATTAGACCGGCGGTGGATGTGCTGATATTATACAGAGGCCGGCACTTCTTCATAACTTTGGCAGATCTAACGCCAGCACACTGAGTTATTAAGACCAGATTCTAAATCACTGGTCCTAGTATATGGCCCCTAGGTTATTTGGACTTGTTATTTTTCTGGTACTTTTTGTACTGTACAGGATCCTGTAGAAGCTCCGACCTTCATCAGAGAAAATGATTTACAGCATCCTGCTGCTATTTCAGATATTTTTTTTATAAGGACACAATGTATCTGTTTTATCTGCATATTTTTCTTCATTATGAAATCTTCAGAACCAGTTACTAGAGTTCTAACCAAATACTAGTTATGGTCTCAAGTTACAATATTTTCAACTCACAATGGTCGCCCCCAAAGGAAAATTAACCCCTTCCAGACTGCCATCATACATGTACGGCAGAAGTCAGGACTTTAAATATGGTGCCTGTTCAGGAGCCGAGTGGGCTCCATAGTCACCAGTTCACCAGATTTCTGTAATTTGTCTTTCAGTAGTTCTTCTGTAGGATCAGACCAGATGGGATAGTCATCACTCCCCATGCACTTCTGTGAGCCTCACTAGAGTCTTTTTTCAAGGCTTAAATTGCATTAGCATGAAAGCAGGTGTGTGTGTTATGAGGTGGTGACAGGAGTCATCTATGAGGAGCGATATGTGTCACCCAGAATGTTGCAGGAAGCATTCTAAAGCGGCTTGCTTACCAGGAATGTGCCACCAAGGTGCCCGGCCTTGGTGGAGTAAAAGCCCTAGTCTAGGTGTTCAATAAGTTAGCTGGTGGACACAGAAAATAGATAGTGTAGCTGTTTCAGCTAGTTCAGGGCGGGTTTTTACTGGGAACAGGCAATGTGTCGGGTGGGTGCCTGTTCCCCAGGCTCCAGTCCGGGACTTGAGGCATGCTCATGTCCAGGGATCCTATTTAATCCTGCTGCTAGATCTTAGGCGTGTCTCAGTCTGGAGGAAAGGCAGACTGTGTGAACGACGTAACACTGTCAGAGTGTGCTACAACAGTTTGACCCTGCTGCGATCCGGATGTACTGGCTGTAAATTTGATGAAGAGCCTAAATAAAGAGGACTTTTTGTTGAACGTTTTGGTGTCCCTGCCTCTGTACACTGGTCAAGTGAGTATGGTTCCCCACAGTGTGTATATACAGTATATATATATATATATATATATATATATACACGTATACATACACACACATACGGTATATCATGTCCCTGATATGCAGTTGTTATTACTACCAAAAGTGGTCCATAAATGAACATAATTGAACCAGCAACATGATCATGGGCATCTAAGGCTCACAGAAGTGCATGGAGAGTAATGACTTTCCCATCAGATGAACTACTCTTTCACAAATTGCCCAAAAATTATAAAAGAAATATGTCATGGTCGTAAATCTTAATGGCATCTGAGAGTGTAATAGTCTGTGATCGCAGTTATCACCGATTATGGCCTTTGCCTCTGGGGGTCTGCATTGCACTTCCTATATTTGGTTTGGTATCATACATGGTGCAGAAATATATATATATATATTTTTTTTTATATATATATAGTGTATATACACAAGGTATTCAAGTTTATAGCAGTTCAGAACATTTTTCAGAGCCGTAAATACTTGAAAGTCTACAGCATATTACACAATCACCATTTTCAGTAGCTGTATACACACAAATGTCAGTCTCCAG
Source organism: Bufo gargarizans (assembly GCF_014858855.1). NCBI lineage: Eukaryota > Metazoa > Chordata > Amphibia > Anura > Bufonidae > Bufo > Bufo gargarizans. The sequence continues at coordinate 575,403,305 of NC_058082.1, forward strand.
TACTATATACATTATCATAACTCACTTTGATTATTCCACCAGTATGTGTCCCTTTGCTTCATAAAGGACATACTGTACAATGTTTGCCTTATATATGCTGCTTCTGACATTGAGTTCTCTTTCTATAAAGTTAACATTTCTGTCTGTAAGTGGGACTGTGTCATTTCCACCAGCTTTTGTAATGGCTTTTGAAAACCATTATAGGAAAAGTACAAAACACTTTATGTTGATAGATATAAGAATGTGACACATATGGCAGCAAGAGAATGATATGCTGGCTGTAGCTACTTATGTCACAAGGCCATCATGTCTAAGTTATAATGATAAATGAGTTATAATCCAAATGTTGAACACTATGGGGGGAATTTATCATATGAATTGCTTTGGTGTCAGTTTTAAGTCCATTTTTGGTTTCGATGTGGTGTGATGTGGTTTTGCCACCGTCACAGAAAGTACACCAGAGTGGTGCCTAGCGTAGACATGTGGCTTTTTTATGACTTTTTGAAAAGTCATACATACTGTAAATGAGACGTAACACTTTTCTAATCATTAATCACAGCCAACTTTTCACTACACTTCTGAAAGTGGTGAGACTCACAACATGTTGAAAAATTTGGCCAAATTAAAAGCAGTTACAAGCCCATCATACAGGCTTCACCTCCTATGTATCTGAGTTGCAAAAGTAAATGAATCACACTCATAAGCCTATTTTCTAATCTAAAGCCAGGTGATTGGGTAGTCCTCAAAAGGTAAGTGAGGAAAACCTTGGAGCCCAGACAGATGGTCCAGATCAAGTGCAGCTAACGACAACCACTGCAGTCAAGCTGAAAGAAAGACCAACATGAGTTCACACTGTTCATTGAAAGAAAGTGCAGGAGCCACTTGATTTATCATCATCATTATTATTATTAGTGATGAGCGAATTTTTCCACAATTCGATTCACCGGTTCGCCTAATTTTTCTGGAAAAATTCAGTTTGATCTGAATATATTTGCAGCGAATTACATAAAAAAATTGCTATTTCCTGGCTGCAGAAAGCCTTTCTAGTGGTGCAGAACACTGTGACTTGCAGTAACACGCACAGAAAGTCTGCTTTGTTAGTGAAATAATATTGTGAGTCCGTATGACATGCAGATGACAGGCGTCGCTCTTAGAATCACTGCAGTCACGGGGACCAAACTGACCAAATAACTCAAGTATGATTTCAGCCTTACAGGTCAATGTTAGCACCAAAAGAAGTGCACTCCTTTTACACCGTCGCCAGCTGATTCCACATAGATGTCTACAGAACCTGTTCTATTAAACGTGTATTCAACTAGAGCCCCCCGACAGAGTGGAGAGGGTGTCAGTAGTAAGTTTGTGTTAACGTCACTGATTAAATTGCACTTTCTCTGATCCGTCAAAACAATAACCCACAAAAAACTGATCCTCTCTGTGGAGCATCCGCCTTCACTCGGTCAGCATTTGCCCAATAATCCATCAGTAATGCTAATACCCAAAAAAAAACTGGAGTGGATGTGAAACAGAAATGTCATATGAATTACATTTTTGTATGTCTTCTGTGTTTTGTACCCACTCCTGATTTTGGCTACCAAATTATAAGCCAATTCTGATGGGACCAAACAGGGCTTACAGCTGCTACACAGACAGGATCCGTTGTGCGTCTCATTTTTCCTTCCTTCTGACAGATCAGAAGAAAGGTCAAATAAATAATTATGTCAGCCAGGCCGAAAATAGTGGCCCATTCATGAAGTAGGGAGGGTACAGCATAAGAAGTCCACAGAGTGGACCTATGACATAGTGGCCAGGTAAAAGCAGCATGAGGAGACCGCAGAGTGGCCCAATGACAGGGTCTGGAGGTGGCCGCAGCATGAGGAGACCACAGAATGGCACAATGACAGAGTCTGAAGCAGCAGCAGAAGGATACCACAGAGTGGCAAGGTGACATTGTAAAAGGAGATATTAATTATTAATATTTTGCCTTAATATCAATAATTAATATTGATAAATAGGCGTGAGTCCTCTACTGATGACTCCACCTATTTATGCTTTAACCACCTCCGTACCGCCTAACGCAGATCTGCGGTCCGGAGGTGGCAGCCCTGCGCTCAGCGACGCATATACGCGTCATCTCGCGAGACGCGAGATTTCCTGTGAACGCGCGCACACAGGCGCGCGCGCTCACAGGCGCGCGCTCACAGGAACGGAAGGTAAGCAAGTGGATCTCCAGCCTGCCAGCGGCGATCGCTCGCTGGCAGGCTGGAGATGTGATTTTTTTTAACCCCTAACAGGTATATTAGACGCTGTTTTGATAACAGCGTCTAATATACCTGCTACCTGGTCCTCTGGTGGTCCCTTTTGTTTGGATCGACCACCAGAGGACACAGGTAGCTGTGCAAAGTAGCACCAAACACAACTACACTACACCCCCCCTGTCACTTATTAACCCCTTATGAACCCCTGATCACTTCATATACACTCCCTGATCACCCCCCCCGTCATTGATCACCCCCCTGTCATTGATCACCCCCCTATAAGGCTCCATTCAGACGTCCGTATGATTTTTACGGATCCACGCATGCATGGATCGGATCCGCAAAAAACACATACGGACGTCTGAATGGAGCCTTACAGGGGGGTGATCAATGACAAGGGGGTGATCACGCATATAGACTTCCTGATCACTTCCCTGTCATTGATCACCCCCCTGTCATTGATCACCCCCCTGTAAGGCTCCATTCAGACGTCCGTATGATTTTTATGGATCCATGGATACATGGATCGGATCCGCAAAACACGTACGGACATCTGAATGGAGCCTTACAGGGGGGTGATCAATGACAAGGGGGTGATCACCCATATAGACTTCCTGATCACCCCCCTGTCATTAATTACCCCCCTGTCATTGATCACCCTCCTGTAAGGCTCCATTCAGACGTCCGTATGATTTTTACGGATCCACGGATACATGGATCGGATCCGCAAAACAAACACGGACGTCTGAATGGAGCCTTACAGGGGTGTGATCAATGACAAGGGGGTGATCACGCATATAGACTTCCTGATCACTTCCCTGTCATTGATCACCCCCCTGTCATTGATCACCCCCCTGTAAGGCTCCATACAGACGTCCGTATGATTTTTACGGATCCATGGATACACGGATCGGATCCGCAAAACACGTACGGACATCTGAATGGAGCCTTACAGGGGGGTGATCAATGACAAGGGGGTGATCACCCATATAGACTTCCTGATCACCCCCCTGTCATTAATCACCCCCCTGTAAGGCTCCATTCAGACGTCCGTATGATTTTTACGGATCCACGGATACATGGATCGGATTCGCAAAACACGTACGGACGTCTGAATGGAGCCTTACAGGGGGGTGATCAATGAGAAGGGGGTGATCACGCATATAGACTTCCTGATCACTTCCCTGTCATTGATCACCCCCCTGTCATTGATCACCCCCCTGTAAGGCTCCATTCAGACGTCCGTATGATTTTTACGGATCCACGGATACATGGATCGGATCCGCAAAACACATATGGACGTCTGAATGGAGCCTTACAGGGGGGTGATCAATGACAGAGGGGTGATCACCCATATAGACTCCCTGATCACCCCAGTCATTGATCACCCCCCTGTAAGGCTCCATTCAGACGTCCGTATGATTTTTACGGATCCACGGATACATGGATCGGATCCGCAAAACGCATACGGACGTCTGAATGGAGCCTTACAGGGGGGTGTTCACCCATATAGACACCCTGATCACCCCCCTGTCATTGATCACCCCCCTGTCATTGATCACCCCCCTGTAAGGCTCCATTCAGACGTCCGTATGATTTTTACGGATCCACGGATACATGGATCGGATCCGCAAAACACATACGGACGTCTGAATGGAGCCTTACAGGGGGGTGATCAATGACAGGGAGGTGATCACCCAGCTAGATTCCCTGATCAACCCCCTGTCATTGATCACCCCCCTGTCATTGATCACCCCCCTGTAAGGCTCCATTCAGACGTCCGTATGTGTTTTGCGGATCCGATCCATGTATCCGTGGATCCGTAAAAATCATACGGACGTCTGAATGGAGCCTTACAGGGGGGTGATCAATGACAGGGGGGTGATCAATGACAGGGGGGGTGATCAATGACAGGGGGGTGATCAGGGAGTCTATATGGGTGATCACCCCCCTGTCATTGATCACCCCCCCTGTAAGGCTCCATTCAGAAATTTTTTGGGCCCAAGTTAGCAGAAATTTTTTATTTTATTTTTTTCTTACAAAGTCTCATATTCCACTAACTTGTGTCAAAAAATAAAATCTCACATGAACTCACCATACCCCTCACGGAATCCAAATGCGTAAAATATTTTAGACATTTATATTCCAGACTTCTCACGCTTTAGGGCCCCTAAAATGCCAGGGCAGTACAAACACCCCACAAATGACCCCATTTTGGAAAGAAGACACCCCAAGGTATTTGCTGAGGGGCATATTGAGTCCATGAAAGATTTTAATTTTTGTCCCAAGTTAGCGGAAAGGGAGACTTTGTGAGAAAAAAAAAAATATCAATTTCCGCTAGCTTATGCCCAAAAAAAAAATTTCGATGAACTCGCCAGGCCCGTCATTGAATACCTTTGGGCGTCTTCTTTCCAAAGTGGGGTCACATGTGGGGTATTTATACTGCCCTGGCTTTTTAGGGGCCCTAAAGCGTGAGAAGAAGTCTGGGATCCAAATGTCTAAAAATGCCCTCCTAAAAGGAATTTGGGCACCTTTGCGCATCTAGGCTGCAAAAAAGTGTCACACATCTGGTATCGCCGTACTCAGGAGAAGTTGGGGAATGTGTTTTGGGGTGTCATTTTACATATACCCATGCTGGGTGAGATAAATATCTTGGTCAAATGCCAACTTTGTATAAAAAAAAATGGGAAAAGTTGTCTTTTGCCAAGATATTTCTCTCACCCACCATGGGTATATGTAAAATGACACCCCAAAACACATTCCCCAACTTCTCCTGAGTACGGCGATACCAGATGTGTGACACTTTTTTGCAGCCTAGGTGGGCAAAGGGGCACACATTCCAAAGTGCAGATTTTGATTGCAAACTTCTTCTCACACATATGGGCCCCTAGAATGCCAGGGCAGTATAACTACCCCAGAAGTGACCCCATTTTGGAAAGAAGACACCCCAAGGTATTCAATGAGGGGCATAGTGAGTTCATGGAAGTTTTTATTTTTTGTCACAAGTTAGTGGAATATGAGACTTTGTAAGAAAAAAAAATATATAAAATTCCGCTAACTTGTGACAAAAAAAAGTTTTTTCTAGGAACTCGCCATGCCCCTCACGGAATACCTTGGGGTGTCTTCTTTTAAAAATAAAAAATTCTATGAACTCACTATGCCCATCAGTGAATACCTTAGGGTGTCTACTTTCCGAAATGGGGTCATTTGTGGGGTGTTTGTACTGTCTGGGCATTGTAGAACCTCAGGAAACATGACAGGTGCTCAGAAAGTCAGAGCTGCTTCAAAAAGCGGAAATTCACATTTTTGTACCATAGTTTGTAAATGCTATAACTTTTACCCAAACCATTTTTTTTTTACCCAAACATTTTTTTTTTATCAAAGACATGTAGAACAATAAATTTAGTGAAAAATTGATATATGGATGTCGTTTTTTTTGCAAAATTTTACAACTGAAAGTGAAAAATTTTGATTTTTTGCAAAAAAATTGTTAAATTTTGATTAATAACAAAAAAAGTAAAAATGTCAGCAACAATGAAATACCACCAAATGAAAGATCTATTAGTGAGAAGAAAAGGAGGTAAAATTAATTTGGGTGGTAAGTTGCATGACCGAGCAATAAACTGTGAAAGTAGTGTAGTGCAGAAGTGTAAAAAGTGGCCTGGTCATTAAGGGGGTTTTAGCTAGCGGGGTTAAAGTGGTTAAATACTATCTAACAACTACAATAATAGTTGGAATATTTAGAATATAGTGCTATATATTCGTATTCGCGAATAGTGTTGAATATTTTTATCACAAATTTATCGCAAATTTATTGCGACTTTATTGCCAACTTTCCGAATCAAGTAAACAATGACCGGAGATCACAAATTCTCGAATTTGCTAATTTATGGCGAATATTCAGTCAAAGATTTGCAAAATATAGAAAATTCGAATATTGCCTATGCCGCTCATCACTAACTTTAAATAATAATGTATTTATTGAACAATAACAAGTCTACAGTCTAATTATTGCTATACATATATATATATATATATATAAATAATGAAAAAATTGGACTGCACTCCAGACGGTTCCTTGTAGTAAAACAAGTGAAGTTTATTCACACATGTGATAGCAGCAAAAAAGCGACGTTTCGGCTCAACATGAGCCTTTTTCAAGCATTGATACAAGTGTACAGACTAACATATATAGGTGAACCAATCAAATCATTAGAAATATCCACATAATTGATACTTAGTAAAAAACTGTGTACAATTTCATATATAAGTTAAAAAGGGACACATCCCAATAATCATAAATAAAGTGACTAGTGCTATCAGAAAAACAAATATATAATAAGGCTGGCTATTACATGTAAATACATTTAAGTCCATAAGTGTGGCCAGCTATTCCTAATATATTCATTAAATTTGATAATCCATTAATTGTGCACATGTGCTTCGGGGGTACAATGATGAGCTTATACCTGGCGGAATGATGCGGCCCACATATACCATCACGTTGCTGAGCGCGTCTCTCAGGAGCCAGTGCGCATGTCCCGATCGCATACTTCTCATTGCTCAGCATCCTCGTGACTCCAACTGGTTTCAGTGCTGTCGCTTCCCTATTACGTGGCAGACGCACATTGCTGACTCATACTAGATCGCGTCCGCTATCCATAGAAAAAGGGGCGCATGCGCACTCGCATGTTTAAGACTCAGTGTCTCCATTTCTATAAAGGGAATTTGGCCAATATGTATTCTCTGCTGAATTAACACCTATAGAATTCTTGCATTTATTATCAGGTCACAGTGGATGATTTCCACTCATATCAGCCACGTGGAGCGTCCCCTCTTTTCCAAGTTGGGAAACTATCCCCTAAGACGCGACCCCAATGCTGTAAGCATGCCAGTACCTCCAGCATCGCGGGTCGCATACAGGCTGCGACTCGTGACCAAGAGGGTTCTCCTCATTATATGCTAGAGCTATATACTACAAGCAGTCCAAATAGCCAATCCACATATTACCCTGCCTTATATGCGATCGAGACAAAAATAGCAACCCCCCCACCCCCCGAGAGAAGAGCACAACCATTTACATCATCAAATGGAAAAATATATATACTGTGGAACATTGTGGGCTCCTCATCCACCATCAAGGCTCATCATTGCTCTTCCATTTCTTTCCCCGAAATCCCAGTGAATCTGTAACAATACACACAATTAGTGATAACAGTGACACTCAAAAAAGCCATTACGTTTGCTTTACTAATTTTTTGTTATTTTTTATGATCTTTTTAATGATTTACATTTTTTATATATATTTTTTATCAATGAACATATCTTCCGCAAGAGAACACTCGACACAATCTCATCAACAGCGTATATCTTAGGCAAACTTATCTCCTCACTGTCCGCCTCCATATCTGTAATCAATATTTAAACCGTTAGGCTGTAAAGTATTGAGAGTTTGAATCCAGAATGATTCTTTCTTTTTAAGTAATGATATGCGATCACCCCCCCCTACGAGGCATTTGTATCTGATCAATGATCCAGCATCTTAAGTCTTTTTCACTATGTTGTTTAAGTGAAAAATGCTTTGGTACTGGAAGATCCATCCGGCCCTTTCTAATAGTGAACCTATGATTGTTGAGCCTAGTCTTCAGGTCAGTCGATGTTTCCCCTACATACAAAAGATGACAGGGACAGGAGAGGACATACACAACAAAAGTAGAATCACAGGATAAATGGAATTTTTTTGGGATATGTTATACCAGTGTTAGGATGTGTGAAAGACCTGGATCTCCTAATAAACTGACAATTGACACAATGCAGACACGGGAAACATCCCGTGCCTGATGGTGCCAGTGTAGTCTGTCTGGTGGTAGTTTTTGGTCCCACATCCCCTCTAACGAGTTGGTCTCTAATATTTTTGCACCTTCTATATGCACAGAGGGGAGGTATCTTAAACTCTGGCACAATTTTTTTACAACCACTTAATATGGGCCAATGTCGTTTCAAGATCTTATTTACATCATTGCTATACTCGGAGTAGGTAGACACAAATGTGACTCTCCTATCATTCTTTTTATTTTTATTATTGACCTGTAACAACGAATCTCTATCCATAGCTAGAGCTTTATCTTTCTGTATTTGCAGTAATTTGCTGGGGTATCCCCGTGTCTTAAATTTAGAGATCATTTCATCAACAGTTTTGTCGAGAACAGTCTCATCCGTGACTATTCTCCTTGCCCTCAAAAACTGAGAGTATGGCAAATGTTTTATCATACTGCGAGGGTGACAACTCTCGTATCTCAGTGTAGTGTTCCTGTCCGTGGGTTTTATAAATAATTGCGTGCTTAAAGATCCATTGGACCAAATGACATTAGTGTCCAAAAATTGGACAGAAACCTCAGAGTGAGTAATGGTAAATTGAAGTTCCTTGTTTACACTATTCAAATAACGGTGAAAGTCTTCTAGTTGTTGTTTTGTTCCAGTCCTAAATGAGGAAGACGTCGTCTATGTATCTCCACCATCCCTTAATATATTGGGCATGGTGGGAGCCATAGACGACGTCTTCCTCAAATCGGCGCATATAGATATTCGCGTACGTGGGGGCCACGTTGGACCCCAACGCTTTTTTGCTGCTATCACATGTGTGAATAAACTTCACTTGTTTTACTACAAGGAACCGTCTGGAGTGCAGTCCAATTTTTTCATTATATTGAAGTGGGTAAGATCCAGTTGCCGTACTTGGACTTTGCACCCACCTGCCATTGCTTTTAAGGTGGTGCTGCCAGTTATTTTTGTCTGTATATATATATATATATATTTATATCAATGGACATATAAATATATATATAGTCACACACAGTAATATATTAACAATATTACAATACACCTAACTACACTAAACACTATACACTATCTTTCACAATTAAACTTCCACCCCACAAACTATCTACAGTGCTGCCCATGATTATTCATACCCCTGGCAAATTTTGACTTAAAGTTACTTTTATTCAACCAGCAAGTAATTTTTTGACGGGAAATGACATAGGTGTCTCCCAAAAGATAATAAGACGATGTACAAGAGGCATTATTGTGGAAAAAAAAACATCATTCTCAGCTTTTATTTACATTTGAGCAAAAAAGTCCAGTTGAGTCCAGTTGGCGTAAAAAAGGAGAAGCCTTCAACCCAAAGAACACCATCCCCACTGTCAAACATGGTGGTAGGAACCTAATGCTTTGGGGATGTTTTTCAGCCAATGGACCATGGAACCTAATCACAGTAAACGGCACCATGAAAAAAGAGCAATACATGAGGATTCTCAACGACAACATCAGGCAGTCTGCAGAGAAACTTGGCCTTGGGCATCAGTGGACATTTCAGCATGACAATGACCCAAAACACACAGCAAAAGTGGTGAAGAAATGGTTAGCAGACAACAACATTAACATTTTTGAGTGGCCCAGCCAGAGTCCAGACTTGAATCCAATTGAGAATCTGTGGAGGGAGCTAAAGATCAGGGTGATGGCAAGAAGACCCTCCAACCTGAAAGATTTGGAGCTCATTGCTAAAGATGAATGGGCAAATACCTGTGGAGACATGCAAAAAGCTGGTCTGCAATTTAATAGGAAGCATTTGATTGCTGTAATAGCCAATAAAGGCATTTCTATTGATTATTAAGAAGGGTATGAATAATTTTGGACTGGACACTTTTTGCTCAAATGTGAATAAAATCTGAGAAATGTTTTTTTTTGTACATCGTCTTATTATCTTTTAGGATACACCTATGTCATTTCCCGTCAAAAAATTACTTGCTGGTTGAATAAACGTAACTTTAAGTCAAAATTTGCCAGGGGTATGAATAATTATGGAAAGCACTGTAAATATCAGACTTAGGCCTCATGCACACGACCGTTGTGTGCATCCGTGGCCATTGTGCCGTTTTCCGGTTTTTTTTCGCGGACCCATTGACTTGGGAAAATGCACCGAAAATGCACCGTTTTGCAGCCGAGACCGTGATCCGTGTATCCTGTCCGTCAAAAAAATATGACCTGTCCTATTTTTTTGACGGACAACGGTTCACGGACCCATTCAAGTCAATGGGTCTGTAAAAAGAACACGGATGCACACAAGATTGGCATCCGTGACCGTGATCCGTGGCCATAGGTTACTTTCATACAGACGGATCCGAAGATCCGTCTGCATAAAAGCTTTTTCAGAGCTGAGTTTTCACTTCGTGAAAACTCAGATCTGACAGTATATTCTAACACAGAGACGTTCCCATAGTGATGGGGACGCTTCTAGTTAGAATATACTAAAAGAACTGTGCACATGACTGCCCCCTGCTGCCTGGCAGGTGCTGCCAGGCAGCAGGGGGCAGACCCCCCCCTCCCTCCCCTGTAGTTAACTCATTGGTAGCCAGTGGGCCCCCCCTCCTCCCCTGTAGTTAACTCATTGGTAGCCAGTGGGCCCCCCCTCCCTCCCCTGTAGTTAACTCGTTGGTGGCCAGCTCCCCCTCCCTCCCCTGTAGTTAACTCGTTGGTAGCCAGTGGGCCTCCCTCCCTCCCCTTTAGTTAACTCGTTGGTGGCCAGTGGGCCCTCTCCCCTCCCTCCCCCTCCTAATTAAAATCTCCCCCCCTATCATTGGTGGCAGTGGAGAGTACCGATCGGAGTCCCAGTTTAATCGCTGGGGCTCCGATCGGTAACCATGGCAACTGGGACGCTACTGCAGTTAGGAGGGGGAGGGAGGGGAGAGGGCCCACTGGCCACCAACGAGTTAACTACAGGGGAGGGAGGGGGGGGGCCCACTGGCCACCAATGAGTTAACTACAGGGGAGGGAGGGGGGGCTGGCCACCAACGAGTTAACTACAGGGGAGGGAGGGGGGGGCCCACTGGCTACCAATGAGTTAACTACAGGGGAGGGAGGGGGGGCTGGCTACCAACGAGTTAACTACAGGGGAGGGAGGGGGGCCCACTGGCCACCAATGAGTTAACTACAGGGGGGCAGCCGCACTGGCCACCAATGAGTTAAAAACAGGGGGGGGTCTGCCCCCTGCTGCCTGGCAGCACCTGCCAGGAAGCAGGGGGCAGTCATGTACACAGTTTTTTAGTATATTCCAACCTGAAGCGTCCCCATCACCATGGGAACGCCTCTGTGTTAGAATATACTGTCGGATCTGAGTTTCACGATGTAACTCATATCCGACAGTATATTCTAACATAGAGGCGTTCCCATGGTGATGGGGACTCTTCAAGTTAAAATATACCATCGGATTGGAGAAAACTCCGATCCGATGGTGTAAAGGGACTCCTGACTTTACATTAAAAGTCAATGGGGGACGGATCCGTTTGCAATTGCACCATATTGTGTCAACGTCAAACGGATCCGTCCCCATTGACTTGCATTGTAATTCAGGACGGATCCGTTTGGCTCCGCACGGCCAGGCAGACACCAAAACAACTTTTTTTTCATGTCCGTGAATTCTCCAAAAATCAAGGAAGACCCACGGACGAAAAAACGGTCACGGATCACGGACCTACGGACCCCGTTTTTGCGGACCGTGAAAAAATACTGTCGTGAGCATGAGGCCTTACACACACACTATTAGCAGCTCCCTCCCTCCTGACGCTAGACTGTCCCTACGGGGTATAAAGGGGTTAATTACATTTTAGGGTGATGATGGCACTGCAAGAGTTAATGTAGGCCAGGGATCAAGGAATGTGAAGGGATAGCAGGGGATAAATATAATAGGTTTCCCAGGGATTGTAGGGGTTAATGGTTGGTGACAGTGGGAATATATTCAGGGTACTGCAGGGGTTAATTTATATTGGTGGTAGTGGAAATGATAGGGTTCACAATGCAGGGGTAAATGCAGGGCAAATCAAGGATTTGTGGTTCAGGAGTTAGGGGTGATGCAGGGCAAAGTATAAGGGGTTAATAAACAAAGGATAGGGTTATAGTAAAGCAGGGGTTAATGCATTGGTGGCATAGGGTACTCAGCCATCCAGGGGTTAATTGCTTGTCCTCCAAGGGGTTAATTGCTTGTTGTCCTGGGGTTGATTCTCGCTGGTGCTCGTCTTGCAGAGGATAATTCTCTCTTGAGCGCTGCTCAGCTCAACTGCAGAGTGCAGAGCCGCAGGACTATTTAAATCTGGCAGCGCTCACTCCCAAGCGGCTCCGAACTGCAGGCGTGAGTGCACGCCTGCAGGCAAGTCCACGCGGGATGGCGCGGTGATATGATGTCACCGCACCAGCCCGCGCGTCCTGGCACACTCTTCCAGATGGGGGGAGGATTTGATCCTCCCACCTGTGAAGTGACCACGTATCTCCGGTGTGGTAATTACGGCGCCGGAGATACACAGCAGTTGCTGTTCTTTGAAGTTGCAGAAACTGGACATGATTGTCCAGTCACCTAGGCGTCATTTCACGCTCTGGCATGCACTTGCAGGGGGAAATCAGCAGGGGAATTGATAGAAGTATATAACTAGCTGAAGGACCTGGCTTTGCTTGAGTATATTTAACCAGCTCCCGACCACCTAACGCAGGGATGCGTCCTGCGGGCGGTCGGTTTGTTCCTCCTTGGCGCGCCGGCGCATCATCTCGCGAGATGCGAGATTTCCTGTGAAGACGCGCTCACAGGAGCGCGCGTTCACAGGATCGCAAGGTAAACGAGTTAATCTACAGCCTGCCAGCGGCGATCATTCGCTGGCAGGCTGTAGATGCAATTTTTTTTAACCCCAAAAAGATATATTAGACGCTGTTTTGTTAACAGTGTCTATGATACCTGCTACCTGGTACTCTGGTGGTCCCTTTTGCTTGGATCGACCACCAGAGGACACAGGCAGCTCTGTAAGTAGCACCAATCACCACACTACACTACACCCACCTGTCACTTATTAACCCCGTATTAACCCCTTATCACCCCATATAGACTCCCTGATCACCCCCCTGTCATTGATCACCCCCCTGTAAGGCTCCATTTAGACGTCCGTATGTGTTTTGCAGGTCTCCGGATCCGCAAAACACGGACACCGCGTATCCGCAAAACACGGACCCCGGCAATGTGCTTTCCGCATTTTGCGGTTCCGCACATTGCCATAACTATATAGAAAATGCCTTTTCTTGTCCGCAATTGCGGACAAGAATAGGACATGTTCTATAGGCTCTACAAAAAACGCAGTGTTCGCCCGATCAAGCCTGATCTTGTGCGCACACTTGCGTTCAGTCCGCCCCACCGCAGTGACAGAATAATTTTTTTCTGATCACTGCAAAAACACCGTAAAATCGCTGTGGCGCTATAAAGGTGATCTTGGCGAGTACATAGAAGATGAAGTTAGCGGAAATAGTTATTTATTTATTTTTTCTTACAAAGTCTTATATTCCACTAACTTGTGACAAAAAATAAAATCTCACATGAACTCACCATCCCCTCACGGAATCCAAATGCGTAAATTTTTTTTGACATTTATATTCCAGACTTCTTCTCACGCTTTAGGGCCCCTAAAATGCCAGGGAAGTATAAATACCCCACATATGACCCCATTTTGGAAATAAGACACCCCAAGGTATTCCGTGAGGGGCATGGCGAGTTTTGGTACAAGTTAGTGGAAAATGTTCTTTTTTCTTTTTTTTTTTTTTCTTACAAAGTCTCATATTCCACTAACTTGTGACAAAAAATACAATTTTACATGAACTCACCATACCCCTCACGGAATACCTTGGGGTGTCTTCTTTCCAAAATGGGGTCACATGTGGGGCATTTATACTACCCTTGCATTTTAGGGGCCCTAAATCCAAATGCGCAAAAATGCCCTGTGAAATCCTAAAAGTACTCATTGGAATTTGGGCCCCTTTGTGCACCTAGGCGCTAAGTATAAATACCCCACAAGTGACCCCATTTTGGAAAGAAGACACCCCAAGGTATTCCGTGAGGGGTATGGTGAGTTCATGTAAACTTTTATTTTTTGTCACAAGTTAGTGGAATACGAGACTTTGTAAGAAAAAAATAAAAAAAGAAAAAATATATCATTTTCCGCTAACTTGTGACAAAAAATTCAAACTTCCATGAACTCAATATGCCCATCAGCGAATACCTTAGGGTGTCTACTTTCCAAAATGGGGTAATTTGTGGGGTGTTTCTACTGTCTGGGCATTGTAGAACCTCAGGAAACATGACAGGTGCTCAGAAAGTCAAAGTGGGTAAATTTATTTTTTTGCACCATAGTTTGTAAACACTAGAACTTTTAACCAAACCAATAAATATACACTTATTGCATTTTTTTTTTATCAAAGACATGTAGAACAATAAATTTAGAGAAAAATTTATATAGAAATGTAGTTTTATTTGAAAAATTTTACAACAGAAAGTAAAATATTTCGGTCAATTTAGATAAATATAAAAAAAAGTAAAAATGTCAGCAGCAATGAAATACCACCAAATGAAAGCTCTATTGATGAGAAGAAAAGGAGGTAAAATTAATTTGGGTTGTAAGTTGTATGACCGAGCAATAAACCGTGAAAGTAGTGTAGTGCAGAATTGTAAAAAGTGGTCTGGTCATTAAGGGGGTTTAAGGTAGGGGAGCTGAGGTGGTTAATCTATTTCATTTAATGTTTGTGTGTGTTTTAAAAGATATCAACACTATCCACTATAATAGTGACATCTACAGCACCCCGCCCCCAAAACAGTGACCTCCACAGCCCCCCATCCCTTAACACTGACCACCCCACAGTGCCCCTTTCCTTAAAATTAGACCCCCACAGCAGCCCACCCCCTTAACTTTGACCTTTAAAGCAGCCTTCTCCTTTAACAGTGACTTTCACAGCATACAACCCCCTTGACAGTGACACCCACAGGGGCCCGCCCTCTTAGCAATGGCCTTTACTGGATTGGAGGTGTGTCCTTTTGAACAGCTCACTCTAAGACAGCAGCACTGTACTGTCTGAGTGTAAGCTGCAGGGAGAAAGTCACCCTCCCTCCCACCTCTGCAGCTGACAGAACTTGATTTTTACCTTCATTTTTTCACTCCCCGTCGACTTTGGAGTGGAGGGGGCGTGACCTAACCAGATCGGGGTGTGGCATAGCGGGACATAGAAGTTGATTTTTAACTTTATTTTCTCAATCTCTGACAGGTGAGGAGTGGGAGGGGGCATTGCCTAACCAGATCATGAGCATGTCCTTTTGAACAGCTCACTCTAAGACAGCAGCACTGTTTTGTCTGAGTGTGAGCTGCAGGGAGAAAGTCACCCTCCCTCCCACCCCTGCAGCTGACAGAAGTTGATTTTTACCTTCATTTTTTTAATCCCCGTCAGCTCAGGAGTGGGAGTGGTCGCAGCCTACCCATATCTGGGTATGGCTTATAATGACCTAGAAGTTGATTTTTAACTTCATTTTTTTCAATTACAGTCGGCTGAGGACTGGGGGGCGTAGCCTAACCAGATTGGGGCGTGGCAAAGCAGGACAATTAAGTTGATTTTTTACTTTATTTTGTCAATCTCTGCTGGCTGAGAAGTGGGAGGGGGCATGGTCTAACCAGATCAGGAGCGTGTCCTTTTGAACAGCACACTCTAAGGCAGCAGCACTGTTCTGTCTGAGTGTGAGCTGCAGGGAGAAAGTCACCCACCCTTGCAACTGACAGAAGTATATATTTACCTTCATTTTTCTCAATCCGTGTCAGCATAGGAGTTGGAGGGGGCGTGGTCTAACCAGATAAGGGGTGTGACTTAGTGGGGCCTGGGGGCGGAATTTTAATTCTTTTGAAGGGTGGACACACTGTGGCAGGGGGCGTGTCTGGGCTCCTTCCTGCAAGAGTGACGCCCCTCTGGACACCTTACTGGCTTATTTGCATACCAAATAAACTGGAATTTCAGAGAATAAAAACATCTATTGCTGGAGCAAAGGCACATCTTGAAATAATAAAATGATATTAGAATCGGGCTGCTTTTCTTTTAAACCGGCCTCTTTCTTTGGTGCAAACAACCAAGTAGTAAAACACAAGACAGAGATACTCCCGCTGTTTGTTCCACAAACCTCCAAAGGATTCTCTAGGCATGAGGGATACATGTTCTCATTCTGTTTACGCCAAATTCGGACTCTTCCATTTGAATGTCTCAACAGAAATCGAGACTCATCAGACCAGGCAACATTTTTCCAGTCTTCAACAGTCCAATTTTGGTGAGCTCGTGCAAATTGTAGCCTCTTTTTCCTATTTGTAGTAGAGATGAGTGGTACCCGGTGGGGTCTTCTGCTGTTGTAGCCCACCTTTCTTTCCCATTCTGACATTCAGTTTGGAGTTCAGGAGATTGTCTTGATCAGGACCACAACCCTACATGCATTGAAGCAACTGCCATGTGATTAGTTGACTAGAAAATCGCATTAATGAGAATTAGAACAGGTGTTCCTAATAATTCTTTAGGTGAGTGTATATATATATATATATATATATATATATATATATATAAATCTATATATACATACTATTATTTTTTTATTATTAAAGCGCCATTAATTACATAGCGCTGTACATATGAAAAGGGGTATACATACATAATTCAGACAATTGAAATGATCATAAACAAGACAAGTTACAAACTGGAACTGAAGGAGAGAGGGCCCTGCCCGTGAGTGCTTACAATCTACATGGTATGGGAGAAGGAGACAGTAGGTGCTGGTGAAGCTGGTCATGGCAGTATAAAGGCAGCAGGGTCACTGGTTGTAGTCTTGTCTGAAGAGGTGGGTTTTCAGGTTTCTTTTGAAGGATTCCACTGTAGGTGAGAGTCTGATATGTTGGGGTAGCGAGTTCCAGAGTGTGGGGGATGCACGGGAGAACTCTTGGAGGCGATTGTGGGAAGAGGTGAATAGAGTAGAGGAGAGATGGAGGTCTTGTGAGGATCGGAGAGTGTGTGTGGGTATTTATCCGCAAAGTAGCTCAGAGATGTAGGGAGGAGACAGGTTGTGGACGGCCTTGTATGTATTTGTTAGTATTTTGAAGTAAATTCGCTGGGCAATGGGGGGCCAGTGAAGGGATTGGCAGAGGGGAGAGGCAGAGAAGTAACAGGGTGAGAGGTGCATTAGTCAGGCAGCATAGTTGAGGATAGATTGGAGGGGTGCGAGAGTGCTAGATAAAAGGCCACAGAGGAGAATGTTGCAGTAGTCTAGGCGGGAGATGATGATGGAATGTACAAGCATTTTCACAGATTCAAAGTTAAGGAAAGCGTGGATGCGGGAGATGTTTTTTAGTTGGAGGCGGCAGGTGGTGGAAAGGGCTTGGATGTGCGGTTGGAAGGAGAGGGCAGAATCCAGTTTCACTCCAAGGCAGCGGACTTGGTTGACAGGGGAGAGTGTGCAGCCATTGATCGTGATAGATAGGTCTGTTGGGGGGGTTGAGCAAGATGGGGGGAAACATGATGAATTCTGTTTTATCCATGTTAAGCTTTAGAAAGCGAAAAGAGAAGAAGAATGATATAGAAGATAGACATTGTGGGATTCTTGATAGTAAGGTGGTGATATCTGGAACAGAGAGATAGATGTGTGTGTCAACAGCATAAGAGTGATACTGAAAGCCATGGGACTCTATGAGATGTCCCAGGCCAAAAGTGTAGATAGAGAAGAGCAGGGGTCCTAGGACGAAGCCTTGCGGGACAGCAACAGAGAGGGAATGAGACAAGGAGGTGGTGCGAGAGTGGGAGACGCTAAACGTCCGGTCTGTGAGGTATGATGTGATCCAGGAGAGGGCCAGGTCAGTTATGCCAAGAGATAAGAGAGTTTGCAACAGAAGGGAGTGGTCAACAGTGTCGAAGGCAGAGGACAGGTCAAGGAGAAGGAGGACATATACTGTGAAGATACGAGATGTGCAGCACCTGAAACTACGGATACTGGAAGCCTGTGCTAGCATTTCTCCTGCGGTGTTGCTATCAGTGTGTGAAGAGTGGGAGAAGAGGGTTGCATTGACAATCCACTACTACTAATGTCCTTTGGGACTACTTAACACCTATTAATCCTGCACCTACCAAAATCCTAAGACTTAACTTTTATTAATTATAGATAGTAAAATTTATATAAGTGACAGATAGTGGTTTAAAATTCCCAGTATCACTGGCCTTTATATGTCACCTAGGGCATATTGTCAGTATGGTCATCTGACTAAGTATGCCTGCTACTAGATTCGATCACACTACTGCCGTGACAGGCTGCGCGCTTGCCTGTATTGTATCGGCACTGTGTCTTATATTACTTCTATATACATAGGCCTATGTATATAGAAGTAATATAAGACACAGTGCCGATACAATACAGGCAAGCGCGCAGCCTGTCACGGCAGTAGTGTGATCGAATCTAGTAGCAGGCATACTTAGTCAGATGACCATACTGACAATATGCCCTAGGTGACATATAAAGGCCAGTGATACTGGGAATTTTAAACCACTATCTGTCACTTATATAAATTTTACTATCTATAATTAATAAAAGTTAAGTCTTAGGATTTTGGTAGGTGCAGGATTAATAGGTGTTAAGTAGTCCCAAAGGACATTAGTAGTAGTGAGTTGTTGTATAACACACCGTATCCTTGCACTTAAAGGGAAAGTTTAGAAATTGAAGCATTGACAATCCAACACAATGGGCAGCACATTGAACACGTTTTATAATTGGTCATAAACTTGTAAATAACTCATGAAAGAATAAAGTTACGTTAAAACCAAGTACACCATTGTTTTTCTTGTGAAATTCCCAACAAGTTTGATGTGTCACATGACCCTCTTCCTATTGAAAAAACAAAAGTTGGATTCAAAATGTCCGACTTCAAAATGGCCGCCATGTTCACCACCCATCTTGAAAAGTTTCCACCCTCACATATACTAATGTGCCACAAACAGGAAGTTAATATCACCAACCATTACCATTTTATTAAGGTGTATCCATATAAATGGCCCACCCTGTAGTATGTAACATATATCCCCACTGGCCATTCAGGGCTAATATATATATATATATATATATATATATATATATAAATCCTGAAAAACGGGCGGCACTCCAATGGATAAAAGTAAGTGAACCTTTATTCACCCAGGTGGTGCAACGTTTCGGCTCTGCACTTGAGCCTTTTTCAAGGCTCAAGTGCAGAGCCGAAACGTTGCACCACCTGGGTGAATAAAGGTTCACTTACTTTTATCCATTGGAGTGCCGCCGTTTTTCTGGATTTATACATTGGGGTAAGAAGCCTATTCCCCCTGGGACGTGCACCCTAACTTTGTTTGATTTTGTACCAGTGCCGCCATTTTCCTTGAAATATATATAAAAAAAAATATATATATATATATACATATTGTAATAAAGACATACAGTGAGGGACAGAAGTATTTGAACACCCTGCGATTTTGCAAGTTCTCCCACAGAAATCATGGAAGGGTATGAAATTCACATTGTAGGTGCATTCCCACTCTGAGAGACAGAATAAAATAAAAAAAAAATTGCAATCAAATGCTGCACTGCCCAAATGCACTATATAGAAAGTATATAATTGGTATATCACACCTCTGCTTCAATCAGTTTTTTTTTTGGGGGGGGCAACTAGTATATCACACCAGTTGAAATTATTTGTTCCAATAGCTTTTGTCACTCTGTGTAGTTGCTGTAGAACAAATTAGTTCACACCGGGTTTTCTCAGCTGTGCATAGGGTTCCCACCCCAGAATTTAGTATAATAAAAATCACAGCAGTGAGAGGTATACTTTGGTTGCAATTTTATTTTTTGCAGGTTATATGCGACATACACGTGAACGCGTTTTCGGCTATATTAGCCTTCATCAGACACTACAGAACAAAGAGTAATAGTGTCATATATATATATATACATACTTGTATAAGGCATATACATAAACTTGTGTGGTACACCAAAGGCGACAATAAATCAAAAGAGACATAAAAATTAAAAAGAAAGAAAAAAGAAGCAAAATCAAGAAAAAAGAAAAAAAATGACAAAAATGGCAAGCAGATAATTGATGAGAAATCATCTAGTATAGGATTACAATTCAGCAGCTACATAACATTATACTGGCACATAACTTCGAATATTCATGACAATGCGATGATTCCTGACGAATAAAATTAAGGAAAAGCCAGATATAAGTAGAATCCTCTAATTCAAGTATGATGCCCCTTTCTAATGAGTTACAGATTCAGATTAATAGCCACAGGTATGCTGATAAAGACAACATATGAAAATATATCAGACAGATAATTCCAAATATGGTGTTAAAGATAACATATTAATCAGATACATAGGGAGCCTAATCCCCACTCAGGAGGACCTACCATTGCCGCTGGAGATGAAAGGGAAATGTAAAGGACACACAGGTAGATCAGGTGCTGTCAGCACCAGTGGTTTGAGGTGTGTGCCCATAGCAGTGCGATCCACTGCTTTAAATGTGTGCCAGAGAGCGCGCCAAGTGTGGGGGGCGGACCTGGGAGATGGAGCACGTGTGACGCCGTGCGTTCCATTGGCCGGAAGTGAATCGGCAAATGGAACGCATCGGGTCACGTGACTGCGTTCCAACGACCGGAAGTGAGTCGGTCTGTTGGATGCAGTCATCTGAAACAACACTGGGGACTTGAAAAAGAAACAAAAGAATAATGGATTATAAGGATTGGATAATAGAAGGGAAAAGAAGATGTGGACATGATGTAATGTAGTTGCTGTAACGCAGCAAAACCGCTAACAAATGCTGCACTACCAAAATTTATAATATACAAAGTATATCATTGGTATATAACACCCCTGCCTCAATCAGTTTTTTGGGGGGCAACTTGTATATCGCACCAGTTGAAATTATTTGTTCCAATAGCGTTTGTCACTCTGTGTATCTGTGGTAACGCAGCAAAACCGCAAACAAATTCTGCAAAACCCAAATGCACCATACAGAAAGTATATTATTGGTATATAACACTCATGCTTCAATCTGTTTTTTTTGGGGGGGCTCCTGGTATATCACACTAATAGAAATTATTTGTTCCATTAGCGTTTGTTCAAATGCTGCACTACCCAAATGCACTATATAAAAAGTATATTATTGGTATATAACACCCCTGCCTCAATCAATTTTTTTGGGGGGCAACTGGTATATCACACAAGTAAAAACTATTTGTTCCAATAGTGTTTGCCACTCAGTGGAGCAGCGGTAACGCAGCAAAGCCACAAGCAAATGCTGCACTTCACAAAGGCATTATATATAAAGTACATTAATTTTATTTAACACCCCTGCCTCAATCAGTTTTTTGGTGCACAACTTGTATATCACACCAGTAGAAATTATTTGTTCCAATAGCGTTTGCAATCAAATGCTGCACTACCCAAATGCACTATATGGAAAGTATATTATTGGTATATAACACCCCTCTCTCAATCATTTTTTTTTGGGGGGAGGCAGTAGAAATGATTTGTTCCGAAAGATTTTGTCACTCTGTGTAGCTGCGGTAATCCAGCAAAACCGCAAACAAATTCTGCACTACATAGAAAGTACATATCTGGTATATAACACTCCTGCTTTAATTAGTTTTTTTTGGGGGGGCGACTGGTATATCACACCAGTAGAAATTATTTGTTCCAATAGTGTTTGTCACTCTGTGTAGCTGCGGTAACGCAGCAAAGCCAAAAGCAAATGCTGCACTACCTAAATGCACTATATAGAAAGTATATTATTGGTATATAACACCCCTGCTTCAATCTGTTTTTTTGGAAGAAACTTTTATATCACACTAGTAGAAATGATTTGTTCCAATTGTGTTTTTCACTTTGTGTAGTTGCGGTAATGGAGAGCACCCGACAGTTTAGGGAGGGTGATGAGGGACTGGTGGTGCTCCCCCCCCCCCTTTTTCCCCTTCCTAGGTTATAGTCAGGCCTCCTGCTCTTCTGGTGGTAGGTTTGGGTAGGGCAGGGTTAATGGTGCTGGGAAGGAGTGTGAGGGGTTAATGGAGGGTGGTATTGCCAGTAAGCAGGAAGGGGAGGTGGTTGTAGTTAGGGGTATATATACGCCCCCTTCTGCCCCTGCCTCTTCCTCTTTTCCGGAGAAGGCAAGCTGGCCCGCCCTCCCTCCCCTTTTGATGGTGTTGGTTTGCCTTGTGTTTGGTTGGTCATATTGTTTTTCTTTCTCGAGGTCCCTGAGTTGGTGCGGAATTCGGAAGTCACAGCTGGCGGCAATGTGGAGAACAGGAGCATAATCGGAGCTGAGTTGGCGCACGTGCCCTCTGGTGTTCAGGGGTTGGCACACCGCACAGAAGGAGTGGTTGGAGGAGGAGTTTAAATTTGCCTGTTTAACGTGAGCTGTGGCCGACAATCACCCAGTAAAAGAGTTAAACATTTGAACGGTGTCCGTGTCCTTGTGTTTTAGGATAAATGGGATATGGGGTGGGGCCTGAAGGTAGGTCATATCCTAACCCAGGTGTTTCCCTGAATACCAACAGTCCTCAGCACAATCGCAAACAAATGCTGCACTACCTAAATGCACTATATAGAAAGTATAAAAATTGGTATATAACACCCCTGCTTCAATCAGTTTTTTTGGGGGGGCAACTGGTATATCACACAGTAGAAATAATTTGCTCTTAGAGCGTTTGTCACTCTGTGTAGCTGCGGTAACGCAGCAAAACCACAAACAAAAGCTGCACTACCCAAATGCACTATATAGAAAGTATATTATTGGTATATAACACCCCTGCCTCAATTACTTTTTTTTTTTTTGGGGGGGGGGAGGGCAACTGGTATATCACCAGTTGAAATTATTTGTTCCAAGAGCTTTTGCCACTCAGTATAGCTGCAGTATCGCAGCAGAACAGCACACATCTGCTGCACAATACAAATGCACTATAATATACTTTCTATGTTAGAAAGTATATTATAGGTATATCACACCCCTCAGTAAGTAACACCTATCGATAGTACACCTATAGCAGTCCTTGAAAGGACTTTTGAGGCACTATTTCCCAGCGTTTGGTGTCCCTAACAGCCTGTCCCTGCTCCACACAGCAACCTCTCCCTACACTGGCAAAACACTGAAAATAAAATTGCGGCCAGATCGGGTTTATTTATAAGGTAGGGGGTATGTCCATGTGCTGAAACATTTCAATTGGCTGTCCTGTACCACCTGAGGGTTGTGTCATGGGTTAAAGTTATTCACAATGTAAAAGAATATGGTGCCGGCGGACATCGTCATATGTTTCCCCTTTTGGTGAACAAGCAAAGTTCGCCGCAAAACGACTGCTGGGCGAACCACAAGGCCATCTCTATTCAAGACCCTGGACAAAACATCTTGGGCTAAAGTCCCTGTTTTGACCTAGCAATTCCCCTGACTTCATCCAATTTTTTATTAAAATAAGCACCTGGAGTACCGGGGCAAGTGACGGGCCCACTGCTCCTAAATGGGCCCACAGCTGATTGTAATGGTAAACCTAGGAGCTTTTCACTCCCTGCGCATTCAGCTGCCATTGCTTCATATCAACAGCATGATGTCCTCATCCATCGCACTGCTGATCTGTGTAGGACTGTGTAGCAGATTGATGTGTCTCAGTATCCTGCTGCTGCTGAGTAGTGCAGATCATCAAATGAACCAGGTGAGTGTTTACTGTTTGTTCTTTTCACTTCCTATGAAGGGGGCACACATCTTGGCATATCTATTGTGAATAGACACACATATTGGCATTTCAAGTGTAAGAGGGCACATATCTTGGCATACCAACTGTGAGGGGACATATATCTGGGCATATCATCTATTAAGCATGATTACTGTGAGGGGGCACATACCTTGGCATAACACCCGGGCAATTAAAAACTGAATACTGTGAGTAGACCTCAGGGGCTGAAATCTTGGGTAGGTAAAAAAAAAGTAGGCACACTAATTCACCTACAGCATATCTACTCTGTAGCATGTTCTGTCTATTGTATTTGGCAACACCTATAACACATGCAATTTCATTGCTGTGTGCGTCGTGAAAAATGCCACAAGGAGGCCCACTGAGACTTTATCGCCAAAGGGCCCATATGAATCTGGAGCCAGCCCTGATCACATCCCTATTGTACTAAAGACTTTGGCTGTTGGGCATCAAGAAGCTACTTAGGCTCAGGCAATCTGGTCCGGGGGCCAGAAGTCTGCCCAGGGAGTTGTCCCCAGATGATAAGGCTCCTGTTTTTAACTAGAACAAACAAATGTATCTAGACTGAACATGCATCCCTGGACCTAATAATGTACTCAAGGCCTCTAGATTTCCATCTCTTGCTGGTTCAGACACTTGATTCTGGAGTGTTTTAGAGACACCTCTCTTCTACACACAGACTCAGGCAACTCAGACTCTTGACCATCACCAAGCACCTTTGTTTCACTATAGACTGTCACTGCACGTGAGATCTTTGGTAGAAACTTCTTTTGAATGGTCTGTCTTAAGATTTGTGCTTGAGGTCCCTTCCTGCAGAATCTACTTGTTACATCCCCATCACTGTGTTTCTTTAAAGGGGATGTAACAAGGGTAATCAACTTTTAACTATTGATGACTTATCCTGCCGATCAGCTGTTTTAAGAGAAGGTAGCACTGGCACAAGTCCTGCCTTCTCTGCTCTGTTTACCTGTTTGCTGCAGCCATTGTAGTGGTGAGCAGGTGTAATTACAAGTATGGCATTCCTTTCTATCGGATGGCTCCCATCTGTTCAAGGGAGAGGAAGGAGCCATCCCATAGAAGCAAATGGGGATGCCATCCTTGTAATTACACCTGCCTACCACTGCAATTAATGTGGCGAGCAGGTAAACAGAGCAGAGAAGGCATCGCTCGCCCTGCCGATCTGATGTTGATGACCAATCCAGAAGATAGGTCATCAATAGTAAAAAATAAAAGTGGACAACCCATTTAAGGGACTTAGGGAAATGTACTATTTAGAATGCAAATCTGTTATCTATTTGTCATGTCAGCAGCTCAAGGCTCCCTCCCTACTTTGTCTGTAGACAAAAATTAACACAGGGAGGTGGAATTTAGGTGCAAACTTTATAGGAATATCATTAATTTAAAGTCTCATCTGTCCTATCAGCTTGCAGGGCCAAGAATTCTCCACTATGCTGCCTCTCATGGGACTAAGGGAAACTAGGTTTACATTAAAAATCTTAAGCTTCTTATGCAAAAAATAGAGGCATGGCCTAATCTATTGTTCATATATGTTCCTAGAGATGGAACATTTGTATGCTTGAATGTATTCACTATTCACAAGACAGAAAATGGAATTGACTATATGTATGTTTTGAGCCGGCATAAGTTAGCAGAGCTGTATGCAAAGTTTTATATCTTAACCCCTTAGTGACCACCCATACGTGTTTTTACAGCGGTCACTAAGGGGCCTTAGGCTGGGCCGCCGCGTTTTTACGGCGGCCCGGTCTAAGCGCTGCACGGATCCCCCGTGCAGCGGGGAGCACGGACCCGGCTCTCACATGAAAGCCGGGACCCTGCTCTAACAGCCCGGACAGGCAGGAGTGCCGATCCGGGCTGTTTAACCCTTTACATGCCGGGCGCAATGGCGCCCGCTGCATGTAAAGTGGTGACAGAGGGAGCGGACTCCCTCTGTCTCCCATCAGCACCCCGAAAATAAGATTCGCGGGGTGCTGATGTGTTCGGAAGCTTACCTTGCTTCCGTTCAGGGCCCCGAGCCTGTCTGTAGTTATCTCCAGCAGGCTGTGCCTCTCTGGCGCAGCCTGCTGGTCAAGGTTTGAATAGCATTGCTATTGAAATGTAATGCCTTATAGAGATAATGCATTACATTTTAAAAGCAATCAAACTACTGTATATTATAGTCCCCTTGTGGGACTTTTAAGTAGTAAAAATTTTTTACAAAAAATACACATTTATTAAATAAAAAAATTCCATAAAATAAAAAAATATGCTTTTTTTTCCATTGAAAATACGCTTTTCAATGAATAAAATTGCAAAAAGAAAATATCCCCCATATGTTTGGTATTGCCGCGTCCGTAACGCCCCGGACTACATAAATATTACATAAATTATCCCCTATGGTGAACGCCGTAAAAAATAATAAAAAAAAAAAGACAGAATTTCTAATTTATTCTTAGTTTCCACCGAAAAAAACGTAATAACAAGCGATCAAAAAGCGCCATTTACTCCAAAGTGATACCAATAAAAAATACAAGTTGTCCCTCAAAAATAAAGCCCTCGCACAACTCCATAGAAAAAGAAAAAAAAAGTTATGGGTCTTGTGAAGTGGCAATGCAAAATCATTTTTTTGGTTAATAAAAGGGGTTTTATTGGAAAAAAAAAGTAGTAAAACGTAAACAAAATTATAAGTATTTAGTATCACTGTAATCGTACTGACCCAGAGAATAAAGATATTATGTTATTTGTACCGAAAAATTAACGCCGTAAAATTTATAATGTAAAAACGCAGTGGCAGTATTGCTATTTTCCCCCATCTCCCTCCCAGAAAGAGTTAATAAAAGTTAATCAGAAAGTTATGTGTACCCCAAAATGGTGCCATTAAAAACTACAACTTGTCCCGTAAAAAACAAGCCCTCATAAAGCTATATAGACGAAAAAATAAAAAAGTTATAGCTCTTGGAACGAGACCATGAAAAAAGGAAGAAAAACGCTTGGTCATAAAGGCCCAAACAGGCTTGGTCACTAAGGGGTTAACTTAAAATTTTGGCCTTGCCCTGTTCATTTAACCCCCACTAACTATTCCAAGAGAAAAATAAGCAAATTTTAGTGCAAATACGTATATAGGAGATCGAGCAGCCTGCGTGACAAACTGGTTAGGGCAGAGGTAGCTGGTGATAGGACATCTACTCAAACGTACATAAGTCACAAGAAATATGGATGTTATCCGTGTTTGAGCCGCGTGAACTGCAGCTATATGCTGAAAGGGGAAATATTCATGCACCCGGTACTGAATACCCAGTTTGAAATACGACACTTCCTTACATGCAATAGTTCATTTGTCGTCTGCCTCCTATCTTGCCCCTGCAATCTTTTTTATGTAGGGGAGACCATATGTGATGTTAAGACGAGGATGAACTATCACAGGTACTCGATTCGTCAAAAACTGAGGGACCTCCCTGTGCCCAAGCACTTTATTGAGGCTGGACACAGGGAGAAGGACCTAAAATTCTGGGTTATTGATCATATCCCCCCCCCCCCCTTAAAAGGGGAGGTAATAGGGAGCGAATATTGAAACAGCGTGAGATTATGTGGATTCACCGATTGCGTAAACTGAAGCCTGATGGCCTTAATGCAGAATGTAGATGGGATCTATGTGGATAGGAAGTGCGGGCTGTTCATCTGGCGTGGGTGATCTTGTCTGTCCTGTCTGGTGTGGGGGATATACGACAGTGCTAGTTTTGATTCAACTGATGTGAATTTTTTCCATTTTGATTTTTTCAGAGATTCTGGATAAGCTTAATGGTCCTTTGTCAACTTTAGTGAATGATACCGCTAATGGATCCGTGGATATCGCGAGTGTGGCTGGTTCCACTTTATTAAAGAACAGGTGGACGCCGAGGGGTGTCTACATGGACATGACATATGGGGCTTGATACTAATATGGAAGTTAACCGCTAAATTTATGTTATGGTGGTGGTGGGATACTGAGATATTGATCAGTATTATTATTGCCAGTAGGCATGAATGGTACACACCATGGTTTGGTGTATGCTAATGGGAGGGGTCTACCCCATTGGTACAGCACCAGTGAGACCAGTGGGTGTGGGAAGGCCGAGGGTGGAGCTACAGGTCTCTGTTTTGATCCTCTGATAACCGGGTGACCTGAGTCCGGCTAGGTTGCCAATGGCAACACAATGCCAGACGCCTCTATACCTCGGTCCCCCCACACACAGGTGTATAGTAAAAGAGTTAATGTTGTGGATCGTATGCATAATTGTGACGATCCTGCTGCCCCACTGGTGTCCTCACTGGGAGGTACGCATCCCAGGTTGTCATGACCATTGACGCGCCCCCCTTCGACGCTGAATGACTGGTGCCGTGTCACATGTGCCTGCTCTCCTCCCTTTGACTCCGCGCGTGCGATGCGATCCATCGAGTGACGTTGCGTTCCGGGAGCGTGAGTACGTAGCTGAGGTCAGGAGGAGGAACTTCTGGCCTGGCGCATGCGCACAGCGTGGATGTGAACGCCAGCACTCGGTACCATGTTAGATTCATTGGCGGTATGTTACACTATTTTAATTGCCATGGGATGCAGCTGTATCCTTCTTATTATGTTTTTAACCCCTAATACAATGAACATGTCTATATTCACATGTGTTAATACCTGTGTCCCCTAATTGTTTGAAGGTAGGGGCTATAGTTATTTGTATAGGAAATGTTACCTGTACTGTATAACACTAATTGTTTATATGATCACCAGAAATATGTGCTACACATTTTATATTTGAGATGTATAAGGTTTAAGCACCAGTATTTATTTTGCACTGAAAGTCATGTGATGTTATCTCTGAAAATCATGTGACTTTATTGTTATCATGTGAGTTCACTAATTGCACTTGTTTGCACTGAATTGTGGGTATATATACCCAGAAGTATGCACTGTTGTGTAGCTTGACAAAGGCCTCATTGAGTAGGCCGAAACGTTGCTGGGAATAAAGTTTTTTGGGGTCGTCACCCTGCCACTGAAATCTGGAAGTGCTGCCTCATTCTTTGGAAAGTATATACAGGTCCTTCTCAAAAAATTAGCATATTGTGATAAAGTTCATTATTTTCTGTAATGTACTGATAAACATTAGACTTTCATATATTTTAGATTCATTACACACCAACTGAAGTAGTTCAAGCCTTTTATTGTTTTAATATTGATGATTTTGGCATACAGCTCATGAAAACCCAAATTTCATATCTCAAAAAATTAGCATATTTCATCCGACCAATAAAAGAAAAGTGTTTTTAATACAAAAAAAGTCAACCTTCAAATAATTATGTTCATTTCTGATCGGGAATCCTTTTGCAGAAATGACTGCTTCAATGCGGCGTGGCATGGAGGCAATCAGCCTGTGGCACTGCTGAGGTGTTATGGAGGCCCAGGATGCTTCGATAGCGGCCTTAAGCTCATCCAGAGTGTTGGGTCTTGCGTCTCTCAACTTTCTCTTCCCAATATCCTACAGATTCTCTATGGGGTTCAGGTCAGGAGAGTTGGCAGGCCAATTGAGCACAGTAATACCATGGTCAGTAAACCATTTACCAGTGGTTTTGGCACTGTGAGCAGGTGCCAGGTCGTGCTGAAAAATGACATCTTCATCTCCATAAAGCTTTTCAGCAGATGGAAGCATGAAGTGCTCCAAAATCTCCTGATAGCTAGCTGCATTGACCCTGCCCTTGGTAAAACACAGTGGACCAACACCAGCAGCTGACATGGCACCCCAGACCATCACTGACTGTGGGTACTTGACACTGGACTTCAGGCATTTTGGCATTTTGCTCTCCCCAGTCTTCCTCCAGACTCTGGCACCTTGATTTCCGAATGACATGCAACAGTCCAGTGCTGCTTCTCTGTAGCCCAGGTCAGGCGCTTCTGCCGCTGTTTCTGGTTCAAAAGTGGCTTGACCTGGGGAATGCGGCACCTGTAGCCCATTTCCTGCACACGCCTGTACACGGTGGCTCTGGATGTTTCTACTCCAGACTCAGTCCACTGCTTCCGCAGGTCCCCCAAGGTCTGGAATCGGTCCTTCTCCACAATCTTCCTCAGGGTCCGGTCACCTCTTCTCGTTGTGCAGCGTTTTCTGCCACACTTTTTCCTTCCCACAGACTTCCCACTGAGGTGCCTTGATACAGCACTCTGGGAACAGCCTATTCGTTCAGAAATTTCTTTCTGTGTCTTACCCTCTTGCTTGAGGGTGTCAATGATGGCATTCTGGACAGCAGTCAGGTCGGCAGTCTTACCCATGATTGCGGTTTTGAGTAATGAACCAGGCTGGGAGTTTTTAAAAGCCTCAGGAATCTTTTGCAGGTGTTTAGAGTTAATTAGTTAATTTAGATGATTAGGTTAATAGCTCGTTTAGAGAACCTTTTCATGATATGCTAATTTTTTGAGATAGGAATTTTGGGTTTTCATGAGCTGTATGCCAAAATCATCAATATTAAAACAATAAAAGGCTTGAACTACTTCAGTTAGTGTGTAATGAATCTAAAATATATGAAAGTCTAATGTTTATCAGTACATTGCAGAAAATATTGAACTTTATCACAATATGCTAATTTTTTGAGAAGGACCTGTATATATATATATATATATATATATATATTATTTTTTAAATGATAAGATAATCAAATGCTAACAAGGTTGCTAGAAAAAAATAATATTCTATAGTGAACAATGTGATGTTAAATACTTTTGTGTTAAAAAAAAAGTCAAAAGTATTATAGCAGTTAGAGATGAGTGAAGTCATGGAAAATTTTATTTGAATGCTTCGCCGCATTTAACAAAGAAATTTGCTTTGTGATGAATTGCTTCATCACAAAGCTTATTTCTTTGCATGTAGCGGGCATAATGACTGGGAACGGCGATCGCGCTGCCCCCCAATCATTAAACCCCTCAGATGCCGCATTCATAATTGATCGCGGAATCTGAGGCTACAATTTACGCCTTTCGAAGGGTC
Source organism: Bufo gargarizans (assembly GCF_014858855.1). Taxonomy (NCBI): domain Eukaryota; kingdom Metazoa; phylum Chordata; class Amphibia; order Anura; family Bufonidae; genus Bufo; species Bufo gargarizans. The sequence goes on from NC_058082.1 coordinate 575,434,191, forward strand.
AATCAGGGAAAAAATATATATAAATACTCACCTTATACATTTGACCACATACAGGCCATCAAAGTCATCTTAATTGAAGACACAGCGCAAAATCTTGTGCTATGATGTGTTGACATCATCTTACTGGCCGGTGTGGTGACGTCATACATCACCTCCTGCAAGATATTGTGTGGTATTTATTTATAAACATTTTATGTAAATCTCCTTGTTACTGAAAATGTTTTGTTTATGGTGTTTTTTGTTTTCTTTCTATTCCACTTGAGATCACATTAGATGTCATTGAACTTCACTGGAAGAAAATAGCCTTGTAAAAGATAACAGAAAAAATATAATGCAAGTCTCCATATACTCAGCACAATTATTATCTTTTTTTTTTCTGCTGCCCCTGTTCCCACTCATTCTTTTAATCTTAATTTTATAATACAATGTTATTGTGTATAGAATTTTGACCATTTGCACTAATGTACCACTCTTATGAGGAGGGCTGGGTTTAACATCTGAAAACTATTTTAAAAGCGATTCATGGTGTGACACAGTAAAGGGAGTATGGGAAGGCAGGTATTTTCCTCCCAGTGTGTGCTGCTGGACTGATTAGCGGCCAGGTGGGGTCAAACAGCGGCCTGGACTCATGTGCCAGTCCGGGTTTTGACAACACCTAGCTGCCTTTAACCGCCTCCGGACCGCCTAACGCAGGATCGCGGTCCGGAGGCGGCTGTCTCAGGCAGAGTGACGCATCGGTGCGTCATCTCGCAAGACGCGAGACTTCCTGTGAACGCGCGCACACAGGCGCGCGCGTTCACAGGAACTGCAGGTAAGCGAGTGGATCTACAGCCTGCCAGCGGCGATCGTTCGCTGGCAGGCTGTAGATGCGATTTTTTTAACCCCTAACAGGTATATTAGATGCTGTTTTGATAACAGCGTCTAATATACCTGCTACCTGGTCCTCTGGTGGTCCCTTTTGCTTGGATCGACCACCAGAGGACACAGGCAGCTCTGTAATTAGTAGCACCAAGCACCACACTACACTACACTACACCCCCCCTGTCACTTATTAACCCCTTATTAACCCCTGATCACCCCATATAGACTCCCTGATCACCCCCTGTCATTGATCACCCCCCTGTAAGGCTCCATTCAGACGTCCGTATGTGTTTTATGGATCCATGGATCGGATCCGCAAAACACATACGGACATCTGAATGGAGCCTTACAGGGGGGTGATCAATGACAGGGGGGTGATCACCCCATATACACTCCCTGATCACCCCCCTGTCATTGATCACCCCCCTGTAAGGCTCCATCCGCAAAACACAGACACCGCGGATCCGCAAAACACATATGGACGTCTGAATGGAGCCTTACAGGGGGGTAATCAATGACAGGGTGGTGATCCCCCCATATAGACTCCCTGATCACCCCCCTGTCATTGATCACCCCCCTGTAAGGCTCCATTTTAGACATTTTTTTGGCACAAGTTAGCGGAAATAGATTTTTTTTTTGTTTTTTGTTTTTTCTTACAAAGTCTCGTATTCCACTAAATTGTGTAAAAAAAAAAAAAATCTCACATGAACTCACCATACCCCTCACAGAATCCAAATGCGTACATTTTTTTAGACATTTATATTCCAGACTTCTTCTCACGCTTTAGGGCCCCTAAAATGCCAGGGCAGTATAAATACCCAACATATGACCCCATTTCGGAAAGAAGACACCCCAAGGTATTCGCTGAGGGGCATATTGAGTCCATGAAAGATTTAGATTTTTGTCCCAAGTTAGCGGAAAGGGAGACTTTGTGAGAAAAATAAAATAAAAATCAATTTCCGCTAACTTGTGCCCAAAAAAAAAAATCTTCTATGAACTCGCCATGCCCCTCATTGAATACCTTGGGGTGTCTTCTTTCCAAAATGGGGTCACATGTGGGATATTTATACTGCCCTGGCATTTTAGGGGCCCTAAAGCGTGAGAAGAAGTCTGGAATCCAAATGTCTAAAAATGCCCTCCTAAAACGAATTTGGGCCCCTTTGCGCATGTAGGCTGCAAAAATGTGTCACACATGTGGTATCGCCGTACTCAGGATAAGTAGGGAAATGTGTTTTGGGGTGTCTTTTTACATATACCCATGCTGGGTGAGATAAATATCTTGGTCAAATGCCAACTTTGTATAAAAAAATGGGAAAAGTTGTCTTTTGCCGAGATATTTCTCTCACCCAGCATGGGTATATGTAAAAAGACACCCCAAAACACATTGCTCAACTTCTCCTGAGTACGGCGATACCACATGTGTAACACTTTTTTGCAGCCTAGGTGGGCAAAGGGGCACAAATTCCAAAGAGCACCTTTAGGATTTCACAGGGCATTTTTTACACATTTTGATTTCAAACTATGAAGAGTAAAAGTGAGGCGGCTCTCTATTGACCAAGAGGATGGAGTATGGTGCTCAATCCAAACAGAGCGTACCCAACGCTTGTGGTGAGGGAATATGAGTAAAAGTAGAGGGATGGCACTCAGAACAATTGAGGTGTATGGAAAAATAATATTATTTAATATGGAATAGCTGATGATAAAAATATCAAATATAATGTCTGTATATAAAACGCATGCGGAAATATAATCAATATAAAAAGTACATGATAGTACTAAAGATAAAAAGATAAATATTAAAATATGAGAGTGGTTGAGTAATGAATAAATGTCAATTCAATACAATCCTGCTGGAAAAGAGACAATCTTATAGGCCTGTTGGAAAAGAGTCTTATCTTATATTGTAATGACCAATATTATCCTGGTACAATATAATGTCAATAATGTGGAATCCTGCTGGAAAAGAAAAGTGCTCCTGGTATAGGAGGAGGAGAGACAGTCTCGTGAGCCTGTTTAGGAAAAAAGGGAAGGTCCAGTCTCATAATATATATTCCGGTATGGAGATGGGGTATCCTGATGTATGCTGAAGAGTGGATACCTTTCTATAAGGGTCTAATTATAGATCCCAAAATTATGGGGTGGAGACCGATAAATCCGATTCCGTTTTTGGTTGTTATTCACAGATCCAGTATTGGTAAGCTGTGGAATAAAGACTGCTTTGTAAGCAGGTACATTACCCTCCTTGCGGCTGTTGATGAGCTGGTCAGCGGTTCCTGTCTGGGCGGCGGTGTCCACGTGTGCCGTTCCCGCTCGCTGTCTGCTCAGGCCGTTGGTTGCTGCTAGGTGTCGTCACTTCCGGTGACGTCACCTGCGTTCCTAGGATCTCCCGCTCAGTGCTGTTAGAGCTTGCCACGTGGAGGCTGGTGGCGGGAAACAGAAACGCTGCAGCTTTTTTAGGAGGGAAGTGGGTAGATAGCTCCGGAGCTGATCTATAGTTGTAGGATTCTTCTTGTTTGTTGCTAGCTAGATGACATAGGCTTACTCAATGCCCCATACGCGTTTCAGAGCGTACTTCTCCTTCATCAGTGCCGGGACTCAGGTAGGAATCTGAATCGCTATCTGGAACAGTAGCGATTTAAAACTCACCGTTCCGGGCGGTTATACTAATAGCTGCAAGAGGATAACCGTTGGAGATACTCACTGTGCTATAGTGCTGGAACTCTGCATGCACTATTAAATTAGCACTTGGAGTGATCCATCACAGACAATTTTGGGACATTTCCATTTGAACTGTGGACTGTGACGCTTATAACAACAATAATCCATATAATACCTTTTGGAATCAAGTATTGAACTGTGGACTGTGGCACAACAAATACCAATAGTGCCCTCATCACATGCGGTTTAATGTGCCACCATCAGGGTATTTTCATTGGTACCAATTTGCTATTTTATTATGCTATTTTACTGTTATGTTATTGTATTGTAGTATATGTCATGTGTGATTAATTTTATCTATTGGACACAGCAGGTCCTACCCTAATAAACATATCGTGTATCCTATGGTCCAAGTGTTGTGAGTGCTCACTTCCCTTTTTCTCCTAATATTTATACCATTTTGGGTCAGGCACCCAAGTTGTTAGCTAGTAGCACCCGTCATAGCCACTAGGTGAGAGCCAAACACCCATTCTATTTCAATTTTTATCTATTTATTGCTTAATATATTATTTTTTTTTTTAATATCTGATCTGAGGCTGATTGGGGCTGGGGGGGGGGGGGTCTGATCTGTGCCTGATTGGGGCCAGGGGGGTGCGTCCGATCAGAGGCTGATTCGGTCTAATCTGAAGCTAATTGGGGATCTGATCTGAGTCTGATGGGGACTGGAGGTGCTGAATTGGGGTTGAGGAGTCCAAACTGAGGCTGATTGGAGCTGGGAGTCTGATCTGAGGCTGATGGGGTCTGGGGGGTCTGATATCAGAATAATGGAGGCTGGGGGATCTGATTGGGATCTGATCTGAGACTGTTGGAGGCTGGAGAGTCTGATAGGCAAAAAAATATGGTAGTTTGACAAATTTGGTGCATCTGTAAACACTCTTGGAGTGAGTTTGCAACTTTTTTGGTACATGACTTCTTCTGTTCTTGCTTTTGCACCTGCACATTTATTTCATTTTATAGGATGTTCTGATTAACATTGTGCGTTACTTGTTCAGCACAGTATAAATTACCCCCCAATAACTACTATAAACCATTCTTGTAAACTGAGACACAATAAAATATTGTCTTTTTACCATGTAGATTTGTATGAATTACTTAAAGTATAATTCACACAACAGATAGATAGAAGAGATTATATAGAAAGGACAGACATACTGTACATAGACAAGAAAAGAGAGACAAGCATGATAATGTTTTAAAAGGGGCTTATAGTTATAAAATAGAAATCTGCTGAAACATAACATTTCCCAGAACATTTTTATATGTCCTACATGAAATAATAAACTCTAGAAGTGCATGGTTTCACTCTTCTCCTTCAGGTGCTCTTCCCATTAAACATGTACTGGTGTTGAGCTTTATTTTGCGTGAGTAATCCTTCTGATATCCCAAAATATAATCCGGCGATATATAAAATATGTTTTGAAAATGCAAATGTTGTAAATGTGTAATAATTTCTAACACACTTAAGTGTTCAGCTTCTGGGAAAGCCTATTATCTCAAGCCATTTTTTGAATTATGCATTTTGAAATGTACTGTATTCGGCACCTGGCCAATGAAGTGTATTGTGTGCTGGCAGGAGCTGCTCCTGTTCAAACATTGGTTCGGAGCAATCACATTAAAATATGAATATGTCACCAGTGGATACAAATCTTGTTTTAAAAATCCATAAAAAAATTATGAATGTTTGAAACTTTCTCTGGATTTATATACAGGCTCATTTCATAAAGGGACAGAACATGTAGCACATTTATTCATTTGTAGCTACGTCAGAAAATGTTTATCAGATAAAGTAGCAATTGAACATTTATTTGTATATTTGTTTACAATACATTGCCTAAAAATAGAAAGAAGATACAAATTGTATTTTGCAATTAAATAGCGCTGAAATATTCCATAGGACTTTACTGACATTAGCATCACACTGTCCCCAATGGGGCTCACAATCTAAGGTCCCTACAGGTATATATTTGGATTGTGGGAGGAAACCAGAGAACCCAGAGGAAACCCACGCAAACATAGGGAGAACATGCAAACTCCATGCAGATGTTGTCCTTGGTCAGGTTTGAACCTAGGACTCCAGCGAGAGTATATCTAGCTCATCCAATGTTGTACTCCTTTTATGCATTTTAAAATAAAATTGAATTATAATTTCAAATAATGTTCATTAAAATATTTACCTCTTTTGTGTCTGCAGGGCCTATACAGATCTATGTGTCCCGATGGTAGCATCAGTGGCATACCTACCATAGATGTAGTCTATGGGACCCCAGGGAGAGGGCAGAACTCATTTTTTTTGTTCCCAACATAGATTCACTCCATTTTTTGGCAGCCACCACTAGTGCAAAGATATATATTTTTTTGCATCTGCCATTGATATCAATAGCAACTGGTTAAATTGTATTTAATAACATAATATAAGCAATTTTTCCTGCACTTTTGAATAAAATCATCCACTTTTATTTCATGCTTTAAAATCACAAAGCTTGAAACATTAACACCATACTGACATGTTTCTGACAACAGTCCTTACTTATGGGATAGAATTGGACATAATAAGGACTGTTGTCTGTAACATGTGAGCAACGTGAATATCTCCTGAACTTTGTGATTTTAAAGCATAAACAGTGAATGATTTTATCTGGAATTCAGGATGAAAATATATGTTATATTTTTTGAAGACTGTGGCCCAGCAATCACCCCTCACCTTGTTTTTATGTGTAATCGGAGACATGGCGAGCTTTAATGTTTTTGTTTTTTTTATAACTCACATAGTGTATCATTTGTTATGCACTGAGCTCTCCCTTGTGGTCTCTGCAGCCAGACAGTTTAATAATACTCTGAATGAGGAGAAGCCAGATTTTTTTCAATGTATTTTTGCCCATATGGATGCAACTAGAATTTGGCACATTATGGGGTAAAATGATGCAACAAGTTCTGGACATATTTATGAAGCAAATGAAGAAGACAATTTTTATCTCACAGAGGAAAAAAAAAAACTCTATGTACTTCCGGGCAAATCCAAGGAAAACAAGGGTCTACAGACGTAGAGCATAAGCCCCTAGAGTTCTATAGGTGCCTCATTTATTTTTTATAGATAGTAAGGGTGGTCAATCATTCTCTGGTGGAGCTTTCACACTTCTTATATCATGAAATCATCTTCTTAAATCATGAAATGTCAGAATAGTATGAACCACTGAAAATTGTATAAATTCTATTTTTGCATTCCCTGAGGTCATAAATAAACTCTACTGGGTACCCAACTCTAAGAGTTAGGGTGGCTGACTTGCAGTCTGTGTTTTACAAGTTTATATATATTTTTATTTTTTTCAAATATCAGCTTTTATGTTCTGGAAGGAGGAGTATCATCACCTTTTCTCCCCCTGCTCTTTTCAGATGAATATAGCCATGGGAGTCCAACACTACATTGAGAGCTTTGGTTGATATATATATATATATATAATTTTATTTTTATGAAAAAATGCATGAGGTATAATTTTGAGAATAGTTTTCTATTGAAATAAACTACCAAATTTTACAGGATTTGAGGCAAATTCCCAAAATGATGGCTAATGAGAGAAAAACAGGGGAAAAAAGTGGTAACCAAAAATTATACAATTTGGAAGCATGTATATATGTTATTTTCTACTCAATACCTAGCAATAAAAAAAAATATATAGTTATTAGTGTTGAGAGAAGCATGCTCGTCCGATGCTCGGCACATCGTGGTGTTCGGCCGAACACCGCGTGTGCTGAAGCGCGATGCTTGAGTCTCCTTCCCACATGTTTGTTGTCTGCTACGCAGCCAATAAACATGCGGAGATGTACTGACACTCACTGTAATGCCGTAGCCATGTTGGTTACTGGCATTACAGTGATTGGCTGGCCGGAAAGCGTCATCGAGTGCTATATAGCACCCGATGACACGTGGGTTAGCTCAGTCTTAGTCAGGGAGAGCTGCAACAGAAGGGACAGATAGTGCAGGTACAGGATTTTATTTATTTTTTTAGGCAGGGTTTAGTCTTGAAAGGTGTTAGAGACCCAAAAGTCCTTTTAAGAACTGTTTTATCTGGCTGCAATATATATTAGCGCAAACTGCGCTAAATTGCGTTCAATTGTTTGGCTGCTGACAGTGACACAACCTCTACTACATCTGTTGTGTTAGGTCGCTGCTGACAGAGACATTACCTGCGCTATATCTCCTATATAACGTTTGCGCATCCTAAATATCTGTGACATTCAGTTTAATTTATTTGCGCATACACTTACAAAACCTGCACTACTGTACATGAAACATACTTGCAAGCATATATACCATTTAATATGCTCAAGGCAAGCAGTAAGGGACGGGGAAGTGGCTGTGATGCTGATGGTGCACACAGAGGCCGTGGCCCTGGGTGTGCTGAAACTGTGCCTGCTGCCAGAGCACAAGAAACACACTCATCCACGATACCTAGCTTCATGTCCTAGTTTGCAGGGCGGCGCAGGACACCACTCTCGAAGTCACACCAGTGCAACCGGGTGGTTGGTTGGATTGCAGCAGATAATACAATCGGTTAAGCACCACCCTGTCTTCCAAAAAGTCCAGTCTCAGTAGCCAAGAGTCTGGTCAACAGAATCCTCACTCTGATCCTCCTGGAGAGTCTTGGCAAACAAGTGATCCCACACTCTGATATTCTGAGGAGCTCTTTTCATCTCCATTCCTTGATTTGGGTCTCTTGCCAAGCCCACTTGAAGAAGGGACATGAAGAGATCTTGTGGACTGATTCCCAAACTCTTGAGCATCCACAGTCAGAAAAAGATGAGGGGGGCGGCAATAAGTCAACCGCAATTAGTGTCTCAAGAGGTTCATGATGAGGATTAAACACAGTTGTCAATAAGTGAGGTTCTTGTTAGGTCAACAAGTCAGGAGGATGACAAGAGTGAGTAAGTGGAAGGAGGAAGTAGTGGACGATTAAATCACTGACCCAACCTGGAAAGGTGGTAACAAGCAGAGCGAGGAGAGCAGTACAGAGGGGGAGGGATCTGCAGCACTGCAACAGGCTGGAAGAGGCAGTGGGGTGTCAAAAGGGAGAAGGCGGGCCACACCAAAAATGCCCACAACTGTTCCCTGGCGCAACCCCTTGTGGCAATCTCCCTTGACAAGGGGTAGATGTTCCGCAGTCTGAGGAAAGTGTGGATGATAAAAGAATTGTCATTTGCAACCTGTGCCGTACCAAAATGAGCAGGGGCGTGAACACTAGCAACCTCACCACCACCAGCATGATCCGCCACATGGCATCAAAGCACCATAATAGGTGGGTTGAACGCCTGGGTCCACAATCAGTGTCTGCGGTTCACACCACTGTCTCCTATTCCCCTGTGTTACGTGCTGGCCAATCCCCTGTCCAAGGCACAGGCCCGGATGCCTCCCGCACTGCACCTGGACCTTCGCAAGCACTATCATCTATCACATCCACTTCTGTGTCCCAGCGCAGCATACAGATGTCCATACCCCAGGCATTTAAACTAAAGTGTAAATACCCAGCCACCCACCCATAGGCCATAGCAGTAAATGCACACCTTTCCAAATTGCTGGCCCTGTAAATGTTGCCATTTATGCTTGTGGACACTGAGGCTCCCGGTGTGCCATCCCCAGATTACACCAACATGTGTCCCGTAACATCACCCGTGCCGTGACTAACGCAGATATTGGGAAGGTCCATTTAACAACTGACACATGGACAAGTGTTTTTGGCCAAGGATGCTATATTTCCTTGATGGGATACTGGGTAAACGTTGTGGAGGCCTGGAGCGAGTCGTACCCTGGGATGGCACAGGTCCTACTGACGACAAGGATTGCGGGCCTTACTTCCATCAGGATTTCTGCCACCACCTACATTAGTGGTTGCAACCCCCCCTTGGCAGGGTATAAAGGACCAGACTCAACCTAGAACCAGGCATGGTTGTGTCTGAAATTGCCGTAACTTGGTAGCAGCTTTGGAACTTGGCAAGCTCACACACATACCATGCCTAACCCACGTGTACAACTTAGTGGTTCAGCAGTTTCTCAAAACCTACCCCAATTTGCCTGAGCTACTGGTGAAGGTGCGCCTCATGTGTTCCCATTTCCAAAAGTAATCTACAGCTGCCGCCGGTCTGGCAACGCTGCATCAGCGCTTGCTATTGCCAGCTCACCGACTGTTGTGCCAGGTGAGCATGCGCTAAAACTCCACAATCCACATGCTGGCCAGGCTTTGTGAGCAGCAGAGGGCAGTAGAGGAATACCAGCTGCAACATGGTCGTCGCCTTTCCAGTCAGCTTCCGCTCTTCACAAGCGACGAGTGGGCATGGATGTCTGAACTCTGTGAGCAGTGTTGACTCTAGGAACAATATAAAAGGGGGCACATAAGATACCATAGTCAAAAATGGGGGGCACTAATAATTTTCACTACTTAATCATACTACCGTATAAAAACGAAATAAGTATATATAAATAAGATTTCAAAATACAAGAGTATTGCGGTATGCAGGCAGTAACTGACAGATCGCTGCTGTACTCAGCGCTGTCTTTAATATTGATTGGACCCTGGGCAAGATTTTACTTGGGCCGGCACCGGAGCTGGATGGCAGCATGAAGTGAAGCTCTGCTGCTATAGTAACCCTCACAGCCTGAACTTAGCGGCACTTAATGATCAAAATGGTCAAAATCGGAGGTCCCAGACCCACTGAAGCTCAAGGACATGCCAAAGTCCCGGCAGGTGGCGAATCCATAGAGAAATTTATTAAAAAAGCCGCTCAGATGCATGTGGCTAAAGAAATCAAGATGGCGCCCGGAACGCCGAAAGCTGCAGGGAGCGCTCTGAAACACACCACAGCAGCCGAGAAGGTAAGGGAGGTCTCCCCTGAGGCCGATACCCTGCCCATATCCAGATCATTCCTGAAAGATGCCCTATTAGAGGCCCTGGAGCCCCTCAGATCAGACCTCACCTCTATTAAAGAGGACATGCGCCATATTGGAAGGAGGGTTGAATCGCTTGAGGACAACCAGACTGCTATTGTGACACACCAGAGCGCAGTCTCCTCCATATTGACCCTACATCAAGCGCACATGAACTCCCTGTACACGCTCCTGGAAGATCATGAAAACAGGAGCAGACGCAATAACCTGCGTCTCAGGGGCATACCTGAGTCTGTAGGCACTGATGAAATCCCAGAAGCCATAATGAATATATGCCTGCAACTACTTGGCCCTGACTCCCCTCATGAAATTACCATCGAGAGGGCACACAGAGCCCTGCGTCCAAAACCGCAGCCTGCGGAACCCCCAAGGGATGTCATTTGCAAGTTTCTGCATTACCCAGTTAAAGATGCAATCCTTAGTAAAGCGAGAAATTTCCAGCATCTTGCTCTGGAGGGCCACCCCATTACCATATTTCAAGATTTGGCCCAGTCCACTTTGAAAAAAAGAAGAGCAAAAAAATCTTATACAAATGGTTATTTCCCTTTGGGTTATCCTTTCTGTATGAAGGTCAGCGCATATCCATCTCTTCCTTTAATGATCTGCCTAAAGCTTACGGTATCCTGCAGATTAACCAACTACCCATTGAGAACTGGGACCATATTCAAAGTAATAATCCACTTCCAGATCTCCTCTCTGCGGACCCCTGGGAGACACCTCGTCCCGGCAAACCCCAAAGAACCAGAAGAGGGCGACATTCCACTCCAAGACGCCTTCCACTTCAAGATTCTTGAGTGACTCTGGGACCAATCCGAGGAGACGTTCATGTTTTTCAGGGACTCCTTAAGTATATGTTTCATTTAAGTATTTTTAGGATGTTCTCCCTGATTTGGGCCTGAACCCTATATAATCAATTCTAAATTCTGTGTCATGATATGGCGGTTATGGTCGTATGCCTTTTACTAAGTGCCTAATTGCTAATCTACTAAGAGGGTACTAGAATAAGTCACATTACTATGTGCACAGTATTCCCCCTTTTCTACTACAGGAGTAATTCTACTCTAATGGTAATGATCTACTTATATGATCAATATTCCAAACTGTTCTCACTGTTGTTACTATTTTATTGTTGGTTCTATGACAGGTACCAAAGGAAATCAACTTTATCCCCCTATGAGGGAAGGGAGCCCTTCTGCAGCCATGTAACTCAGCCTTGGATGGTTAAGTACAAACAGATCACATCTACACATCTTTTATTAAAAACTCTCAGTGGTACACACTCAGTCATTTTACTATTAGATGGCTGACCTGTGCATTGCCGCATTCAATGTTAAGGGTTTTAATGCTCCATCAAAACGTTGTCAGGTATTCTCCTTAGCTAAAAAAGAAAAATGCTCTATCCTGATGCTTCAGGAGACTCATTTCAAATTTAATAAATACCCTGATCTATCTAGATCCCTGTACCCACACTGGTATCATTGTGGTTCAAATTCTGCGGCTTCCAGAGGCGTGAGTGTGGGGTTCCGGAAGGGTCTGCCTTTCTCCTATATGTCACATGTTCAAGATGTAGAGGGAAGATACATACTGTTAAAGGGTAAAATAGCCAACCAGATTTATACCTTCGCGAACGTTTACGCTCCAAATGTCAATCAGATTTCGTGGCTGATAGAGACACTTACCCTTTTGGAATCATTTAGAGAGGGGGTGGTGGTGCTTGGAGGCGATCTGAATACAACACTAAACCCCTCTTTAGATTCATCATCTCAAAAATCAGCACTATCCAACAAAGCACTTAGACATCTTAGGAATAAACTACATCATGGAGCAGTTCATGACGTATGGCGTCTTCTAAACCCCTCCAGGTAGGACTACACCTTCTTCTCCCATCCCCACAATTCGTATCAAAGACTTGATTACATATTTGTGTCAAAAGAACATCTACAATTGTGCACGCAAGCCTATATAGGTAATATACTTTTATCGGACCATGCTCCAGTGTTTATTAATATACAAGCCCCTTCATTAGAACCTAAAGCATTTAGATGGCGTCTTAACGAACAACTGATCTCATCAGATGAGAATAAAATTCATACACAAAAACTTATGGAGGAATTCTTTTCCATTAATTCCCTTCCTGGCACATCTCCCCACATACTATGGGACACCCACAAGGCCTACATGAGAGGCCAATTCATTAGTATGGGTTCAAGAATCAAAAAAGAAAGGACAAAAAAAATAGAAGATCTCCTAGCACAGATTCATAGAATAGAAACTGTACACAAAAGTTCTTTATTGGTCTCCCAATTGAAGGAACTTACAGAATTAAAGAACTCTTTAAAGAATCTGCTTAATACAGCTTCTGCCAAGTATTATCTCCATGCGCAGTATAAATATTATGCGCATGGGGATAAAGCTTCCAAGTTTATGATGCAACGTATTAAGCAAAGAAAATCTCAGAATTATATACACAAGATTAAAATTTCTAACAGGGAAGAGGTGTGTATCACTTCAGAAATAGCCAAACAATTTCAAAAGTTCTACTATTCCCTATACAATATAAAAGAAGAAGGAAAGGAGGTTGATATTCCCTCTCTTCACCCTCCAAAGGTTTCAGCGACTTCTTTCCTTAACTCCCTTGCCTTACCGGAACTGACGGACTCGCAAATCCAAATTTTACAAGCCCCTTTTACAATGTCGGAGCTTGAGATAGCGATTAAACAACTCCCTAATGGGAAAAGCCCGGGACCTGATGGCTACCCGGCTTTGTATTACCGCACTTTCCAAAATATACTAGGCCCGCACCTTCTCTCTATATTCAATAGCTCCCTGTCTGGTGTCCCATTATCAACAGATATGACCAGAGCAAATATCACACTGATTCCGAAAGAGGGGAAAGACTGTTCCCAATGCTCTAACTACCGCCCAATTTCCCTGTTAAACTTAGATCTGAAATTATTAGCTAAGATGCTTGCTACCCGCTTATCATCCTTCCTACCGGCTCTAATCAAGGAAGATCAAGTAGGCTTTGTCCGTGGTAGGGAGGGCAGAGATAATACCGCCAAAGTGTTAAATGCTGTATACCTTTCAAAAAAACTTAAACGTCCTCTAGTCCTCCTTAGCACGGACGCAGAAAAAGCTTTTGATAGGGTTAGCTGGGATTATATGAGAGAAGTCCTTAAAACAATTAAGTTCCCTGACCAATATATTAATGCCATCTTTTCCTTATATTCTTACGCCTCAGCCTCTATCATTATCAATGACACTTTATCCCCCTCTTTCAATATCAGGAATGGCACCAGACAGGGTTGCCCTCTCTCACCTTTATTATTTGTTCTCGTTATGGAGACACTGCTTCAGGCTATTAGACCAGAGAAAGAGATAGAAGGTATTAAGATAAAACAACATGAGCATAAAGTAGCTGCTTTCGCAGACGACCTGTTAATAATGAATACCAACCCAGCTAAAGCCCTACCCCTCATTTATCAATTATTAGAACAGTTCAGCTCTTACTCAAACTTCAAAATTAATATGAGCAAATCCCATATTATCAGTATAGACCTCCCAATATCATCTAGGAATTCATTAAAGGCAATTTCCCCCTTTAACTGGGACACTCCGTATATTACATACTTAGGAGTCAAAATCGGCCCTGACCCATCCACACTTTTCCGACTGAACTATACTCCTCTCCTCCAATCTATATCTGACCAACTAGTTGGGTTGAGGAATCCGATGCTGTCATGGTTTGGTAGGAAGAATATTGTAACCTCATTGGTCTTACCAAGATTGACATATCTGCAGCAAGTTCTACCGATCCTAGTCCCAAAAACATACTACACTAAACTTAAACAACAGATTAGCTCGTTTATTTGGGCCGGGAAAAAGGGCTCGATTAGCTTGTGCTGTTCTTTGCAGACCAAAGGTTAATGGAGGAATAGGACTACCCGACCCAGAATTATATGGGAGAGCAGTTATGCTATCTAGAGTAATAGACTGGATGACACATCCAAACCAGAAGCCTTGGGTCTCCATGGAACAGGGTGACCTTGGTTTGTTTCCTTCAGGTCTCCTAGTGGGAGCAAAACATTTTCCAACTCAAGATAGACCCCTTAACCCAATCGTTAAATCGACAGTTGAGGCCTGGAATTGGCTACAACAATCGCAGCATACTATTCCATTACCTTCACCATTGATACAAATAAAAGACATAATAGCCTACGCTCCGTCTAACTTGAAAGATTGTCTACCCCACTCAGTTCGAAACTCTACAATGCATCTCTTTTCACTTTTTGATGACAAGGGCGATGTGTTGAAAAGCGAAAATATTTTAAGTATCTTCCCAGAATGCAAACACTTCCCTTACCTATTGTCCTTCATACGCTCCTTCATAGTAAAGAATATTTCTATGAATGATTTACTACGTCCATTGACATGGTTTGAAAGTATAATAAAAGACCAGACTAAACATAATAAACTAATTTCCCAAATCTATGGGAAATTAAATACTCCAAGTTCAATGGTTAAACCAGCATTCATAGGGCTATGGGAAAGAGACCTGGATATTAACTTCACTCAAAAGGAGACCTCGAAATTTTTATTACTACCCCATAAAGCTTCTAGATGTGTGCGCATCCAGGAAAATGGGTATAAAATATTAACAAGGTGGTATAGGACTCCAGATATCACCTGTCGTTATAATCCAAATAATATAGATACATGCTGGAGATGTAAGAAAGTTAGAGGTTCATTTTTCCATATATGGTGGGAATGCCCTCCGCTCCAAGATTGGTGGAAGGAAATTTTTGCCAAAGCTAACATGATATGTAAAACGAATATTCCACTCTCTCCCCAATTAGCTCTAATGGGTTTACCTTCTTCTACATCTAAAATATCACCAACTAAAGTATTTCATACTATGCTAAGTGCTGCGCGTCTACTAATACCTAAATTCTGGCTCTCGGAGGACTTACCTCCCTCCTCTCAATGGATAGGGAAGATTAACCAGCTATGCAGGTTTGAGGAAATTGCAGCCTGGGAAAACCGTAGTATACAACTATATAGGAAACAATGGAAAGATTGGTTCTTATACAGAAAGATGAACGCTTTGCTATCCTAACTTACGAATATCTCATCTTACTAAGTTTGCTGACCATAACGGGAGTCTAAAGTAACCCTAACAGTTATTCTAGATGTGGATGAAATTTGTAATGTCTATTGTATTACCCATCCTGTGGAACTGATGTAAAACGATACCTGTCAAACCACCTGTTATGTTATGTTATGCATATGTCCTAAACCGATACCAATATGCAATTTGACATATCTAATCATATGTAATGATTATTATTCTCCTCAATAAAATCATTTAAAAAATAAATAAATAAAAAAAAAAAGAATTTACTTGGGCCCCCTGGATCCCGCCTTCCCAAACCCTAGCATGCAATCACGCCCTCCACCACAACACACACACACACAAAAAAAAATCCACACACCTCATAGAGTAGTAAACCTTAATAATGATGAGTGGCCACTAGAGGTGTTCCTTGGCAGTAATGTAAATACTGCCTTTTCTTTTCTGAAAAGACAGTGTTTATATTAAAAAGCTTGCTGAGACATGCTATAGACACCAGAACTACATGGTTCTAGTGACTATAGTGTCCCTTAATATAGAGAAAACAAAAAAGAATCAGCACAAAAGTATCAAATAAAATGGCTGTATCATTATTCAAAAAATTAAAAAAGCGCAACTTCTGAGACAAATATATAGTATTTTGCAGATTACTTTTTTTTTTTACAATGTGCAGATAGTCCTGTATTACTAACCCCTCCATCCACCCCTATATACAGGGTATTGAATGTATCCTTTATACAGGGTAATACAGCGCCACATACCTCTTACATCCAGTGATGTCTATTTGATGTAAATGTTCTCTTTCCTCATCTTCTCCTTTCAGACCTTCAGACCCAGACCACCATTTTGCAGCCATTTCTTGTCTCTGCAGTTTGACAAACAAAATCTTAGTTTACTACTTTTCCATCATCCTCCCATCTTCTGGACAAATCATCCAACCACCCCCAATACTGTGCCGCTGTGCTCCCCAATACTATACTGCAGCAACAGATGAAAAGATAATAGTAGTACTATGAAGATAGTGCCCTTCAATTGGCACACAGTGCCCTAAAATAACTGTGCCCAGCAAATAGTGCCCCTGACACTAATAGTGTAAACATAAAGTCCCCCAAAAATAATTGTGGTAAGCTGATACTGTGCCAAGGTGCCCCACAGTAATAGTGCTCCCAAAAGTCCCACCAATAGGAATAATTCTCTGATAGAGCACACATGTTTGTAATAGTGCTCCTACAGTGCCCCCAACATGTCCCCACTGTGCCCCAGAAGTAATAATGCTCCCATAGTGCCCATACTAGCAATCATGCTCCCCATAGATCTCCAGTAGTAATAAAGCCCATCATAATGCCCCCCAGTAGTAATAATTCTCCTTATAATGTGTCAGTGCAAAAAATACCCTCTTATAATGCCCCCAGTTGAGCTAATGTCCCCATAGTGCCCCCATAATGTGCCATTATAAAATAACCCTATAGAGTGCCCCCAGTAAATGCCCCATGGTGCCCCTTCTTCCTAGTGCCCCCCATAATATACCAGCTCATAGTACTCCTCTCTCCCCTTCCCCAGAGTACCCACCATAATGTGCCCCAGTATAAAATACCCCTATACAGAGCCCCCACATAAAATACCCCTTATTTGTGGCCTCAGTAGAAGCCCCCATAGAGTTCCTCTCCCCCATATAAAATACCCCTTCTTTGTGGCCTTAGTAGATGCCCCCATAGTGCCCCCAATAACACCGCGCAACAATGATTTTGCTACCGAGAGAAAAACATGTGATTTATACTAAAATGAGCGCTCTGATTCCAAATATGAACTCTGAATTTGCCAGACACATCTAGATTTTAACCCCTTAAGAGCCCATGACGTACATGTACGTCATCTCTGGCAGTGACTTAAGGACCAGAGAAGTACATGTATGTCACCGTTTTATAGGGCGAAAAATATGGTAATTAATTATAACTATTTGTGAATTGGGACATTTAAGCTTTATTTTTTTTATTCCAATTTAAATCTAGTAGGAGTTGGAGTCGGTTAATAGTATAGTATAGGACTCCAGATATCACCTGTCGTTATAATCCAAATAATATAGATACATGCTGGAGATGTAAGAAAGTTAGAGGTTCATATTTCCATATATGGTGGGAATGCCCTCCGCTCCAAGATTGGTGGAAGGAAATTTTTGCCAAAGCTAACATGATATGTAAAACGAATATTCCACTCTCTCCCCAATTAGCTCTAATGGGTTTACCTTCTTCTACATCTAAAATATCACCAACTAAAGTATTTCATACTATGCTAAGTGCTGCGCGTCTACTAATACCTAAATTCTGGCTCTCGGAGGACTTACCTCCCTCCTCTCAATGGATAGGGAAGATTGACCAGCTATGCAGGTTTGAGGAAATTGCAGCCTGGGAAAACCGTAGTATACAACTATATAGGAAACAATGAAAAGATTGGTTCTTATACAGAAAGATGAACGCTTTGCTATCCTAACTTACGAATATCTCATCTTACTAAGTTTGCTGACCATAACGGGAGTCTAAAGTAACCCTAACAGTTATTCTAGATGTGGATGAAATTTGTAATGTCTATTGTATTACCCATCCTGTGGAACTGATTGTAAAACGATACCTGTCAAACCACCTGTTATGTTATGTTATGCATATGTCCTAAACCGATACCAATATGCAATTTGACATATCTAATCATATGTAATGATTATTATTCTCCTCAATAAAATCATTTAAAAAATAAATAAATAAAAAAAAAAAGAATTTACTTGGGCCCCCTGGATCCCGCCTTCCCAAACCCTAGCATGCAATCACGCCCTCCACCACAACACACACACACACAAAAAAAAATCCACACACCTCATAGAGTAGTAAACCTTAATAATGATGAGTGGCCACTAGAGGTGTTCCTTGGCAGTAATGTAAATACTGCCTTTTCTTTTCTGAAAAGACAGTGTTTATATTAAAAAGCTTGCTGAGACATGCTATAGACACCAGAACTACATGGTTCTAGTGACTATAGTGTCCCTTAATATAGAGAAAACAAAAAAGAATCAGCACAAAAGTATCAAATAAAATGGCTGTATCATTATTCAAAAAATTAAAAAAGCGCAACTTCTGAGACAAATATATAGTATTTTGCAGATTACTTTTTTTTTTTACAATGTGCAGATAGTCCTGTATTACTAACCCCTCCATCCACCCCTATATACAGGGTAATACAGCGCCACATACCTCTTACATCCAGTGATGTCTATTTGATGTAAATGTTCTCTTTCCTCATCTTCTCCTTTCAGACCTTCAGACCCAGACCACCATTTTGCAGCCATTTCTTGTCTCTGCAGTTTGACAAACAAAATCTTAGTTTACTACTTTTCCATCATCCTCCCATCTTCTGGACAAATCATCCAACCACCCCCAATACTGTGCCGCTGTGCTCCCCAATACTATACTGCAGCAACAGATGAAAAGATAATAGTAGTACTATGAAGATAGTGCCCTTCAATTGGCACACAGTGCCCTAAAATAACTGTGCCCAGCAAATAGTGCCCCTGACACTAATAGTGTAAACATAAAGTCCCCCAAAAATAATTGTGGTAAGCTGATACTGTGCCAAGGTGCCCCACAGTAATAGTGCTCCCAAAAGTCCCACCAATAGGAATAATTCTCTGATAGAGCACACATGTTTGTAATAGTGCTCCTACAGTGCCCCCAACATGTCCCCACTGTGCCCCAGAAGTAATAATGCTCCCATAGTGCCCATACTAGCAATCATGCTCCCCATAGATCTCCAGTAGTAATAAAGCCCATCATAATGCCCCCCAGTAGTAATAATTCTCCTTATAATGTGTCAGTGCAAAAAATACCCTCTTATAATGCCCCCAGTTGAGCTAATGTCCCCATAGTGCCCCCATAATGTGCCATTATAAAATAACCCTATAGAGTGCCCCCAGTAAATGCCCCATGGTGCCCCTTCTTCCTAGTGCCCCCCATAATATACCAGCTCATAGTACTCCTCTCTCCCCTTCCCCAGAGTACCCACCATAATGTGCCCCAGTATAAAATACCCCTATACAGAGCCCCCACATAAAATACCCCTTATTTGTGGCCTCAGTAGAAGCCCCCATAGAGTTCCTCTCCCCCATATAAAATACCCCTTCTTTGTGGTCTTAGTAGATGCCCCCATAGTGCCCCCAATAACACCGCGCAACAATGATTTTGCTACCGAGAGAAAAACATGTGATTTATACTAAAATGAGCGCTCTGATTCCAAATATGAACTCTGAATTTGCCTGACACATCTAGATTTTAACCCCTTAAGAGCCCATGACGTACATGTACGTCATCTCTGGCAGTGACTTAAGGACCAGAGAAGTACATGTATGTCACCGTTTTATAGGGCGAAAAATATGGTAATTAATTATAACTATTTGTGAATTGGGACATTTAAGCTTTATTTTTTTTATTCCAATTTAAATCTAGTAGGAGTTGGAGTCGGTTAATTTTTTGCCGACTCCGACTCCAGGTACCCAAAATTGCCTCCAACTCCGACTCCTCGACTCCGACTCAGACTCCACAGCAACTACAGGGTGATAATGACACATGGTGTACCTGTACGCCCTGTGTATTTCCGATCACCGCCGCACGATCAATCAGCAGGCACCCTTTGACAATGCCGAGGGGGGTCCTGTGACCCCCCCTTATCAGCGATCACTGCAAATTAAACCCTTCTATGCTGATGACCGCGGCATAGAAGGGGTTTGTGTTTGAGTGACCCCATCGAGTCCCCGCCCTGCTGTGGTGGGGACTCAATGTCTCAGAAGGCAGCCCGATGCCGTGCAGAGGCTGCCCAAATGCCTTGTAAGGCATTGGGACCTGCCTTCTACGGGTTCCGAGGAGATCCAGCCTCAGGCTGGGTCTCCTAGGCAACCTGTCAGTGTATGACTCAGTGTCATACACTTACAGGTAAGGCATTACAATACAGATGTATTGTAATGCATTGCAGAGGGGATCAGACCCCCAAAAGTGAAGAATAAGGTAAAGAAAAAAATAAAGTAAAGAAAAAAAAAGTTTAAAAAGTGTTTTTAATAAAATTAATAAAGTAATAAAATTAATAAAGTAAAAAAAGAAAAACCCCTTTCCCCTTATTTTAAAATAAGAAACAGAAAAAAATAGACATATGTGGAATGTAAAGTAATAACTATTTGTGGAGGTATTACTATCTATTATAAAAATAAAGAAATAGAAATTTGGAAATTTGCTAATTTTTCAAAATTGTTGGTACATTTGGATTTTTTTTATTTAAAAAATATATTTTTGGGACTCAATTTTACCAATGTCATGAAGTACAATATGTGATGAGAAAACAATCTCAGAATGGCCTAGATAAGTAGATAAGTAAAAGTGTTTTAAAGTTATCACCACATAAAGTTATAGCCTGGTCCTTAAGGTGAAAAATGTCCCGGTCCTTAAGGGCTTAATTTATACATGCAAAGCCTATTCAGTTATAATATTAATGCATTTTATTGGAGATATTCCAATGGACATGTCCAGACCAGTTCAGATGCACTCAGGCTGATGTCAGCAGTAAGTATTTAAGGAAACTGGACAGATTTTGATAAAGTGATCTGTTATAGTGCTATCAGCTTTGAAACTTAAGATGGAGAAACGCAAATGTGCTAACGATCCAGACAATTTCTGCTACACATGTGGCAAATACACTACTTATCATCAGCTCAAGAATCTGACAAAGCGAGTGCGTCTTGCAGCTAGGGATGCATTTATGCTAGTAGTGCAGAACTTCCTTGGGAACAGACGAGCTGCAAACGATGCTGAATTAGTAGACAATATGCTTACATCATATGAACAACTTGGCTGCCGAATGTCATTGAAAGTGCATTTCTTGTGCCATGTGACAGTAACAAGTGCCCCATAAATGCCCCCCAATCAAGTGCCAGTAAAGAGTACCCCTGTAGGTGAGCAGTACAGCGCAGGACACCAGCCAGAAGAGTACTGCATCGCATCACTGCCAGCCTGATGGAGGTAAGCATAAGTGTTTATTTTTTTCTATATGGTACTACTACTGGCACATGATTGGGGGGCATCTATGGGGTCACCTGTTACTGGTACATGATTAGGGAGCATCTATTGTGGCACCTGTTACTGGCACAGGATTGGGGGGCATTTAAGGGGGTACTTGTTACTGGCAAATTATTAGGGGCATTTAAGGGGGTACTTGTTACTGGCAAATTATTGGGGGCATCTATGGGGACACTTGTTACTGGCACATGATTGGGGGCATCTATGGGGCCATCTGTTACTGGCACATGATTGGGGGGCATCTATGGGGGCACCAGTTACTGGCACATGATTAGGGGGCATCTACGGGGGCACTTGTTACTGGCCTAGTGCCTGCAGCCTATCAGAGGAACGGGGAAGGGAGACGCCTCTCCCTCCAATGCCACAGCACTTTCATCTGTATCGCTGTCCTGAGGATGGAGATACAGATGACTATGGAGATGAGCGCTTCCCCGCCCAGCTGTCTTGGTCCCCCCAGGAGCAACTGGGCCTGGGGCAGCTGCTCCTTTTTCCCCGCGTTAAAGACGCCCCTGGCGGTAGTGGCCAGCGTTTTAAAGAGGAATCAGCGGGGGAGGAGGGCATGTGAAGGGCAAGAAATAACTTAGGAGGGAGCAATTTCCCCCCCCCCCCGGTCCTCCTGTAGCGACGCCTATGTCTGTGAGATTTTACGCAACTTTGAGGAATCAACACAGATGGTAAGCGGTGATGCCGCTATTATAAGCGTAACCATCCTACTTCTGTGTCTACTGAAACACTCACTGCTTACAATGAAGGCGGATGCTTTACATGTGGAAGAGGTGGAAATGGGGAAAGACAGTACACAGAGTGAAAGCCAGACCACCCTCCGTTCGTCTTCCCAGAGCAAATTGGATGATAAAGATGAGGAGGAGGATCAGGAGACGGTTGCCTCAGCTACAGAGGGTAGTACCCATAGCAGGTTTATTCCATCTGTTCAGCATGGACGGGTCAAAGAGGAGGAATAGAATGAGGGGATTGAGAGTTATCCTCCTAATGAGGAAAGCAAAGTCTTATCTGTTGGGACTCTGGCACACATGGCTGACTTTATGTTATGCTGCCCTTCCCGTGACCCTCGCGTTATACGCATTTTGGCCAACATCGATAACTGGTTGTTCACCCTTCTCGGCCCTCGCTACAAAGATAACTTCTCATCTCTCATTCCTGTGGTGGAGAGGACTAGCAAACTTGTGTTATACGAGTAGGTCCTTGTGGAAATATTGCTCCAAAAATTTCCAGCTGACAACACTGGCGTCAGAGTACGTAGTTCCTTGGGAAACCGAGGAGCTGAGACGAGGAGAACACACAGCGGTTCTAACAGAGGCACGGCAACAGTCTCCAAGGCCTGGGACAGTTTCATGACACCCCGCCAGCACCATCACCCTGATGCGCGGCCTAGTGTCACAAGGAGGAAAAAGTTTTGGAAGATGGTGAAGGAGTACGTAGCAGACCGTGTCAGCATCCTCAGTGATCCCTCTGTGCCTTACAACTAATGGGTGTCCAAGTTGGACACGTAGCATGTACTGGAGATCTACGCCTTGGAGGTGCTGGCCTGCCCTACCGCCAGCGTTTTGTAAGAGCGGGTATTTAGCGGGTATTTAGTGCTGCTGGGGGCATAATAAATGATAAGCGCATCCGCCTGTCAACTGAAAATGCTGACAGGTTGACTCTTATAAAAATGAAAAAGGCCTGGATTGACCCTGACTTCTCTACTCCACCAGAGGAAAGCGGCTGAACATAAAGGCACTTTAAATTTGGCTTTTATGGTTTATTGAATACACTGTATTCCCATTCACCCCAACCACCACAAAAAAAGGGTATATGGTTCAATCTTCCTTTTCTCATCCTCCTCCTCCATCATATCAACATGCTTATTAGGCAGCCCTTGCTCCTAATGTTTTAGAGGGTCAGCACAGCAGCAGAGCCTCACTAGTAATGGACGAACATCGGCCGGGACATTTCACAAACGCGTGTTCGCAACATTTTTTTTGGAGAACCACGCGTTCACAGCAGGCCCCATTCACTTTAATGGCAAGCGAAGCTGTAAAACCTTCAGGTCATTTGCAGCCACCAAATAATTACTAGAAGTGCACAAATAGTCCCACAAGATGGACAGTGGCATACCAGAGGGGGATCAATAGCAACAATTCCCACAAAAAATATGTATTTTAATCAAGGGCCATTTTTATGCTTCCTAAAGGGAAACTCTCAAAATTGTGCCCTGCTGGAGCCTAGAAAAATTTGTTTTAGGCCACAGCAGTATGGGCCCTAAAAATTAGGCATTCAACTGACAGAAAAGAACAAGTGATTATGTGGCTGTAGGTACATTAGGAGGTCAGTGGATAACAATTTTACGGCAGGCCAGTAAAGTGCTGACCCCAAACATTAGGCATTCACCTGACAGAAAAGAACAAGTGATTATGTGGCTTGAGGCATATTAGACGTTCAGTGGATAAGGATTTTATTGTAGGCCAGTGGAGTATAGGCCCCAAAAATTAGGCATTCACCTAACAGAAAAGAACAAGTGATTATGTGGCTTAAGGTATATTTGACGGTCAGTGGATAACAATTTTACTGTAGGCCAGTACAGGCCCCAAAAATGAGGCATTCACCGGAAAGAAAATGCAAACTAGATTCCCAAAAAGTTGGGACACTAAACAAATTGTGAATAAAAACTGAATGCAATGATGTGGAGATGGCAAATGACAATATTTTATTTGTAATAGAACGTAGATGACAGATCGAACGTTTAATCCGAGTAAATGTATCATTTTAAAGGAAAAATATGTTGATTAAAATTTTCACGGTGTCAACAAATCCCCAAAAAGTTGGGACAAGTAGCGATAAGAGGCTGGAAAAAGTAAATTTGAGCATAACGAAGAGCTGGAAGACCAATTAACACTAATTAGGTCAATTGGCAACATGATTGGGTATAAAAAGAGCTTCTCAGAGTGGCAGTGTCTCTCAGAAGCCAAGATGGGTAGAGGATCACCAATTCCCACAATGTTGCGCAGAAAGATAGTGGAGCAATATCAGAAAGGTGTTACCCAGCGAAAAATTGCAAAGACTTTGCATCTATCATCATCAACTGTGCATAACATCATCCGAAGATTCTGAGAATCTGGAACAATCTCTGTGCGTAAGGGTCAAGGCCGTAAAACCATACTGGATGCCCGTGATCTCCGGGCCCTTAAACGACACTGCACCACAAACAGGAATGCTACTGTAAAGGAAATCACAGAATGGGCTCAGGAATACTTCCAGAAACCATTGTCAGTGAACACAATCCACCGTGCCATCCGCCGTTGCCAGCTGAAACTACAGTGCAAAGAAGAAGCCATTTCTAAGCAAGATCCACAAGCTCAGGCGTTTTCACTGGGCCAGGGATCATTTAAAATGGAGTGTGGCAAAATGGAAGACTGTTCTGTGGTCAGACGAGTCACGATTCAACGTTCTTTTTGGAAATCTGGGACGCCATGTCATCCGGACCAAAGAGGACAAGGACAACCCAAGTTGTTATCAACGCTCAGTTCAGAAGCCTGCATCTCTGATGGTATGGGGTTGCATGAGTGCGTGTGGCATGGGCAGCTTGCATGTCTGGAAAGGCACCATCAATGCAGAAAAATATATTCAGGTTCTAGAACAACATATGCTCCCATCCAGACGTCATCTCTTTCAGGGAAGACCCTGCATTTTTCAACAAGATAATGCCAGACCACATTCTGCATCAATCACAACATCATGGCTGCGTAGGAGAAGGATCCAGGTACTGAAATGGCCAGTCTGCAGTCCAGATCTTTCACCTATAGAGAACATTTGGCGCATCATAAAGAGGAAGGTGCAACAAAGAAGGCCCAAGACGATTGAACAGTTAGAGGCCTGTATTAGACAAGAATGGGAGAGCATTCCTATTTCTAAACTTGAGAAACTGGTCTCCTCGGTCCCCAGACGTCTGTTGAGTGTTGTAAGAAGTAGGGGAGATGCCACACAGTTTAAACTTTTGTTCCGTGATTTATGTTCTATTCTGAATGAAATATTAGAAGTTGGCACCTCCACATCATTGCATTCAGTTTTTATTCACGATTTGTATAGTGTCCCAACTTTTCTGGAATCCGGTTTGTAACAAGTGATAATGTAGCTGGAAGTATATTAGGCCGCCAGTGGATAACAATTTTACTGTAGGCCAGTGGAGAATAGGCTTTCAAAATTATGCATTCACCAGACAAAAAAGAACAAGTGATTATGTGGCTGGAGGTATATTAGGCGGTCAGCGGATAACAATTTTACTGCAGACCAGTGGAGTATAGGCCCCAAACATTAGGGTTTCACCGGATAGACAAGAACAAGTGATTATGTGGCTGGAGGTATATTAGGTGTTCAGTGGATTACAATTTTACTGCAGGCCAGGGGAGTACAGGCCCGAAATATTATGCATTCACTGGACAGAAAAGAAAAAGTGATTATGTGGCTGGAGGTATATTAGGCGGTCAGAGGATAACAATTTTACCGCAGTCCAGTGGAGTACAGGCACCAAACATTAGGCATTCACCAGACAGATAAGAACAAGTTATTATGCTGCTGGAGGTATATTAGATGGTTGGTGAATAACAATTTTACTGTAGGCCAGTGGATTACAGGCCCCAAAAAATATGCATTCAACTGACAGAAAAGAACAAGTGATTATGTGGCTGGAGGTATATTAGATTGTCAGTTGATAATAATTTTACTGTAGGCTAATACAGGCTTAAAAAATTAGGCATTCAGCTTGAAGAAAAAGAACAAGTGATTATTTGTCTAGAGGTACATTAGGCTGTCACTGAATAACAATTTTACTGTAGGCCAGTGGAGTATAGGCCCCAAACATTAGCCATTAACTGGAAAGAAAAGAACAAGTGATTATGTGGCTGGAGATATATTAGGTGTTCAGTGGATAACAATTTTACTGCAGTCCAGAGGAGTACAGGCCCCAAACATTAGGCATTCACCGAACAAAAAGGAAGAAGTAATTATGTGGCTGGAGGTATATTAGGCGGTCAGCGGATAACAATTTTGCTGCAGGCCAGTGGATTATAGGCCCCAAACATTAGGCAATCACTGGACAGAAAAGAACAAGTGATTATGTGGCTGGAAGTATATTAGGCGGTCAGTGGATAACAATTTTACCGCAGTCCAGTGGAGTACAGGCACCAAACATTAGGCATTCACCGGACAGAAAAGAACAAGTTATTATGTGGCTGGAGGTATATTAGGCGGCCAGTGGATAACAATTTTACCGCAGTCCAGTGGAGTACAGGCACCAAACATTAGGCATTCACCGGACAGAAAAGAACAAGTTATTATGCTGCTGGAGGTTTATTAAGACAGTTAGTGGATAACAATTTTACTGTAGGCCAGTGGAGTATAGGCCCCAAACATTAGCCATTAACTGGAAAGAAAAGAACAAGTGATTATGTGGCTGGAGGTATATTAGGTGTTCAGTGGATAACAATTTTACTGCAGTCCAGAGGAGTACAGGCCCCAAACATTAGGCATTCACCGGACAAAAAGGAAGAAGTAATTATGTGGCTGGAGGTATATTAGGCGGTCAGCGGATAACAATTTTGCTGCAGGCCAGTGGATTATAGGCCCCAAACATTAGGCAATCACCGGACAGAAAAGAACAAGTGATTATGTGGCTGGAAGTATATTAGGCGGTCAGTGGATAACAATTTTACTGCAGTCCAGAGGAGTACAGGCCCCAAACATTAGGCATTCACCGTACAAAAAGGAAGAAGTAATTATGTGGCTGGAGGTATATTAGGCGGTCAGCGGATAACAATTTTGCTGCAGGCCAGTGGATTATAGCCCCCAAACATTAGGCAATCACCGGACAGAAAAGAACAAGTGATTATGTGGCTGGAAGTATATTAGGCGGTCAGTGGATAAAAATTTTACTGTGGCCCAGGAGAGTACAGGCCCAAAAAATTGTGCATTCACTGGACAGAAAAGAACAAGTGATTATGTGGTTGGAAGTATATTAGGAGGTCAAAGAAAAACAATTTCCCTGCAGTCCAGAGGAGTACAGGCCCCAAACATTAGGCATTCACCTGACAGAAAAGAAAAAGTGATTATGTGGCTGGAGACATATTAGACGCTCAGTGGATAACAATTTTACTGTAGGCCAGTGCAGGCCCCAAAAATTAGACATTTACCTGACAGAAAAGAACAAGTAGATTATGTGGCTGGAGGTATATTAGGTGGTCAGTGGATAACAATGTTACTGCAGGCCAATGGAGTATAGGCCCCAAACATTAGGCATTCACAGGACAGAAAAGTACAAGTAATAATGTGGCTGGAGGTATATTAGGCGTCCAGTGGATAAGAGTTTTACTGCAGGCCAGTAAAGTACAGATCCTAGACATTAGGCATTCACCAGACAGAAAAGAACAAGTGATTATATGGCTGGAGGTATATTAGGTGGTCAAAGGATAACAATTTTACTGCAAGCCAGTGGAGTACGGACACCAAACATTAGGAATTCACCTGACAGAAAAGAACAAGTGATTATGTGGCTGGAGGTATGTTAAGTGGCCAATGGATAACAATTTTACTGAAGGCCAGTAAAGTACAGATCCCACACATTAGGCATTCACTGGATAGAAAAGAGCAAGTGATTATGTGGCTGGAGTTATATTAGGCGGTCAGTGGATAACAATTTTACTGTAAGCCAATGAAGTATAGGCCCGAAAAATATGCATTCCCAGGACAGAAAAGAACAAGGGATTATGTGTCTAGAGGTACATTAGGCGGTCACTGAATAACAATTTTTCTGTAGACCAGTGGAGTTTAGGCCTCAAAAAGTAGGCATTAACCTGACAGAAAAGAACAAGTGATTATGGGGATTGTGGTATATTAGACGGTCAGTGGATAACAATTTTTATGTAGGCGAGTACAGGCCCTAAAAATTAGTAATTCACCTGACAGAAAAGAACTTGTGGTTATTTGGCTGGAGGTACATTAGGCGGTCAGTGGATAAGAATTTTTTTGTAGGCCAGTGGAATACTGTTGTGGAAATTTTATTAGGATGTGTATTTAATATATGGTGTATTGTCATCGTGTCTCCCAGTGTCAGGGTAAAACATTGGATTGGATATCTTCCTGTGTATGTGGAGACACAGCTGTCGGGCTCAGAGGTTATCCGTCTGCAAATGATCCATGTGCTATGCACTGGGCTGTGAGCGGTGGGAGACTGATGAGTTCAGCAGAGCAGTGTTTTCTTGGCGAATGTATGGACACCGGCTAGGGCCCCCGCGTAAGACGCAGATTTATTGGCTTGGCGTGGATGCATTTGTTAAGAGAACAATATATGCAGGAAACGTGCGTTTGCTGTCTCTAGTGCGCCTGATCAGCCGCTGGAAATAATGACGTTGTCCTGTAAATAAACATGCATGAGGATCATAGTAACTTTATTTGACATTGATCACTGTTTAAGGCTGGATAAAGTTCACTCCAGTTGTAATGGGAGATTATTTTATACATGTGTTTTGTTAGTTGGCTATGTTATCTTAAATGATGGAGGTTACTCAACTTCCTATGTCATCACTTCCTGTATCCTTGTTACATGAAGGAGCTGGTCGGGTGACGGGCCGGCCCCTTTTTTATTGGTTAAACCCTTTTGTGACTAAGAAATAAAAGTGAAACAGATTGGGCAGGGAGGTGAGTGCTCAGCAGAACTCTACAGGATAACACCTTTGAGTCTAGATTAAGAGATTTACCTTTCCTTAAATAAAGTCTGATGCAAGCAAATTTCTACTACAAATATTTCTATTACAGATGGCGAGCTATGTACAACAAATATCCAACAGATTTGTTCCTCTGCAAAGCAGGTAAAAAGGGGAGAGAAAAGTAAACTGTAATTTTGTCTGCTGCGTCAGAGGAAATATGCTTGGTAAAAGAACGTTTTGCTCTATTTGTGTTTATATATTACTGTGATTTTGTAAGAGACAATTTTGGTTTATAGAGGCAGCAATTTGTTTTAGTGTTTGTACATTAGAGACAGCATTTAGAGAAGATTTTTATATTGTTAGCCTGTAAATCACCCGCAGAGTGGAGGTTTGCTCTGGTTTCGGGGGTGAGGCACAGGGAATAAAGAAACTGTTTTGTTTAATTTGTTTTTTTATTGCTTGATTTTGTAGACACTATTTTGTCTTCCTTTGTGTGTGAAGATCATGTAGTTTTGTCGGCCATCTTTGATTTTCTTTGTGTGAAGACCATGTGGCTTTGGCAGACATCTTGGTTAGGTTGGTGCTGCAGGTTTTAACAAGGAATTAATTTTAGTTTGAGCTGGTTCACTTTTAGGTTTGGTGTCTATGAAAAGCAATTTGGTTGTTTTTGCCTCAAATGTCAGTTTTGTCCAGAATAGTTATCTTGTCTTTTTGTAACCTTTCTATATACAGTTTGATTTTGTTTTGGTAAGTTTTGTGCTGGATATTGGTTAAGAGTTCGGTTATGGTATAGCTCAGTGACCAGTCTGATACAGGATTCATTGTGTGAGCATTAGTGGCAATTTAGCGGTGAAATTGTCCTATAATTGATGATTCTGCTTAATGTTTGTATATCTGTGGTTGTTACACTGAATTATAGAATTGTTTGGCATAGTTAATACGGGTACTACATTGTAGAAAGGAGGTGCTTGTAGTTCTGTGCCAAAAGTATTGGGACAACTCCTAGAAATCAGTACCAGTGTTTTTTCTTATTTTTTTTTAGCAACCATTGTGGTGTTTGTATTCCTGTGCAATGGAAAGCATTTTTAAAGAAGTTGCAAAGTTGAAAGACATGGGGGGCATTCTTCAAGCTATGCAGGGATCTACTGATCCATAGCTGCAGGCTCAGAATTGTGTAGCAAACCTGATCGGTACCAGAAAATGGCGCAAAAGGAATGGCAAGTATGCTCAGATTTTTGCTGCTGGGTGGATAGCGGATAAATATCAGGTGTCTTGTAGGCTGAAGCTGAGTTTGAAGTTTGGAATGAGAAGTGGAAGATTTGACATGACGTACCGGCGGGGGGTGATTGGAACAGGGTGCTTGCTCAAATCATTGAGCAGGCACCCTGGGACAATGCGCGGGGGGGGGGGGTCCTGTGACCTCCCCCATGTTGGCGATCGCAGCAAACCGCAGGTCAATTCAGACCTGCGATTTGCTGCGTTTATGGGTTATTCGGGTCTCTAGGGACCTTAAATTATTGCAGCGCTCCTCTCCTCCTCCTTTCTGTGTCCGGGAGCCTAGGAGAGAGGAGCTATGCATCGATCTTCTAACCCAGCACCCCCAGCACCCTCCTTCTGACCCTCCACAGTGTCATCTGGCACTAAAAGGTATTTAGGGAAAGGCTAAGGAAAAGTTAGATTAGGCAGGGATATTCAGGGAAAGTTTAGTTGAAAAAAAAAAGTTTTTTGGTTGCATCACCCTAAATCGGGTGTTTGTGGTGTTTTTTGGGCGCAAGCAGTTATTTTTTTTTTTTTCTGGGTACGGTGACTGTGGCCGACACTCTTAGCATCCGGCCACTGTTAGCGCATCGCACACCCCACCGCTGATCAACTTCGGACGGTTGATCAGCAAGTTTGAATTTATTAATTTTTTTTCACATTTTTTGGCCTTTATTTTTATTTTTAGATATTTTTTTGTCTGTTAGGTTTAGGGTAAGTCCGCTAACACCCGTGCCCCCACACACACGCACCTCAAATAAAGATTTACACGCACACACACTCCCCTATGGCCAACCGGATGTTCTCGGCCGAGGAGGCATACGCCCAGCTGGCCTCCGAGTCTGAGAACCCCAGTGAGGACGAGGATGACCCCACTTTCCTTTTGTCATCTGCATCCTCCTCATCATCTAGCGATGATGATGAGCCCCCAAGGCGGCAGAGACGCCGCCAGGCAGAGCAAGGGGAACGCCATGCTATGGACCATGTGGCCCACACTAGTACGAGCAGCTCTGGTGTTCATACTAGTTTTCCGGCTCACCAGTTAAGTCCACCGGAGCCCCCTACCGGTGAACTTGCATGGTGTAC
The DNA here is from genome assembly GCF_014858855.1 of Bufo gargarizans. Taxonomy (NCBI): domain Eukaryota; kingdom Metazoa; phylum Chordata; class Amphibia; order Anura; family Bufonidae; genus Bufo; species Bufo gargarizans. Next base: position 575,465,979 of record NC_058082.1, read on the forward strand.
CCCAGAGCATTTTGAGCCTGCGATTCCTGATTTTGTAGGCCAAACAGGAATCCAGATTTCCACAGTGGGCTTTACAGAATACGACTACTTTAGTCTTTTTTTCAGTGACCACTTTGTAAGTCTGATTATGGAGCAAACAAACCTGTACTCCCAACAGTTCGTTGCTCAACACCCGGGCTCCTTTTTGGCTAGGGCCGGGGGCTGGACTCCAGTCAGTGCAGCCGAGATGAGGAAGTTTTGGGGCCTCGTGCTGCACATGGGCCTAGTCAAAAACCTAGTGTCAGGCATTACTGGAGTGGGGACGTCCTCTACCAGACCTCACTTTACAGTACGGCCATCACACGCTCCCAATTTGAGGCCATCTGGAAATGCCTGCAATATGCAGATAATGTAGCATGTCCCCCCCATTGAGATCCTGCCTATGACCGCCTGTAAAAAATTAGGCCGGTCATCCATCACTTCGGGGCCAAATTTTTGGAGGCCTTTGTACCTGGAAGGGAGGTCACGGATGATGAGTCTCTTATTGCTTTCAAGGGGAGACTCCTTTTCCGCTAGTATGTTCCCTCTAAGCTGGCGAGGTATGGTGTGAAGCTGTACAAACTTTGTGAGAGTACCTCAGGGTACACGTACAAGTTTTGTGTGTACAAGGGTCGAGATTCCCGTATTCAACACCCAGAATGTCCCCCCACTCTGGGTGTTAGCAGGAAACTTGTGTGGGGACCTTATGCACCCGCTGCTAGATAAGGGTTACCACCTGTATGTGGATAACTTTTATACTAGTATCACCTTGTTCCAGTCCCTCGCCGCCTGATCTACGTCCGCTTGTGGCACCGTGCAGAGAAATCAGCGCAACCTCCCTACCCACCTCCTTTAGGTACCTATCCCCAGGGGTGAGACCCGTGCCCTTACCAGTGGAAACCTGTTGCTAGTCAGATATAAGGACAAGAGGGATGTCCTAGTACTGTCCACAATTCACGGTAACGGAATCACTCCTGTCCCTGTGTGAGGTACCGCGGCAACGGTCCTCAAGCCCGATTTTCGACTACAATCGGAATATGGGAGGAGTTGATCTCTCTGATCAAGTCCTCAAGCCATATAATGCCATGCACAAAACCCTGGCCAACACTTTCCTTGTGTGGTCCCCCATACTGGAAAGACGGGATGGACCCAAAAAAGAGTGTGTCACAGGAGGGGGATATGGAAGGACACGACCACTGAGTGTGACACGTGCCCCGATAATCCGGACCTCTGCATTATTGGTTGCTTCAGGGAGTACCACACTTACATGGAGTACTAAATTTATATTCCCCTTCCCCAATTTAGCCACTGACAATCAGAAAAAAACAAACAAACTATGGTTCTCAGACTTGAGACACTGAAACAAACCAAAATATTTTTTCAAAAATATTGTTTTCTAAAACTAAAATAAAAAAATAAAAAAACATACTAGGTATCGCCGTGTCCGTAAGAATCTGCTCTATCAAAATACCCCATGACCTAACCTCTCAGATGAACACTGTCAAAAATAAAAACGGTGCAAAAAAAGGTATTTTTTTGTCACTTTACATCACAAATAGTAAAATAGCAAGCGATCAAAAAGTCATTTGCCCCCCAAATTGTGCCAATAAAACTGTCCTCTCATCCTGCAAAAAAAGAGCCCCTACCTCGACAATCGGCAAAAAAAATAATAATGACTCTTAGACTATGGAGATACTAAAATGTTTTTCTTTTGTTTATAAAAGGATCATTATTGTGTAAAACCTAAATACATTTTTTAAAAAGTAGACATATTAGGCATCGCCGCATCCATAAGAATCTGCTCTATAAAAATACCCCATGACCTAACCCCTCAAAATTTGCCAAAACAGCAATGTTTTGGCAAATTTTCCATTTGAAACCGTTTTTTTCCAGTAACAAAGCAAGGGTTAACAGCCAAACAAAACTTAATATTTATTTCCCTGATTCTGCAGTTTACAGAAACACCCCATATGTGGTCGTAAACTGCTGTATGACCAATAGAAATGTCCCGAACTATTCGCCGGCGAATAGTTCCCGGCGAACATAGCTTGTTCGCGTTCGCCGCTGTGGGCGAACATATGCGATGTTTGGTCGGCCCCCTATACATCATCATTGAGTAAACTTTGACCCTGTACCTCACAGTCAGCAGACTCATTCCAGCCAATCAGCAGCAGACCCTCCCTCCCAGACCGTCCCACCTCCTGGACAGCATCCATTTTAGATTCATTCGGAAACTGCATTCACAGTGAGAGGAGGGAGAGTGTAGCTGCTGCTGATTCAATAGGGAAAGCGTTAGCTAGGGCATTGTTCTGTGTCCACAGACTCATCTGCTGTAAGGACAGCGTCCTGACAGCACCCCAAAAAAGCCCTTTTTTTAAATATATATATATATATATATATATTGCAGTTGCATGGCTGCCCGTGTGTGAGAGGCTGCAGGCTCAGTCATAGACAGCACTGTGTGCACAGTGCACACCATTCATACAGGGTGTGACAGAAAATACCTCGCAGATAAAAAAAATTATATTTAATATTTTTCTGTGACATAATCACATTTGCAAGCCCGTGTGTGTCAGGCCCACACATACTGTATACTGCTAGTTGCTAGGCCTGCACTCATACCGTTACAGGGTGTCATTCACTCAAATACCTTGCAGAAAAAAAAATTCTATTTAAAATTTTTCTGTGATCTAATTATATTTGCAAGCCCGTGTGTGTCAGGCCCACACATACTGTATTGTGCCCACTGGCTAGTGGCTAGGCCTGCACTCATACCGTTACAGGGTGTCATTCACCCAAATACCTTGCAGAAAAAAAAAATTATATTTAAAAATTTTCTGTGATCTAATCACATTTGCAAGCCCGTGTGCGTCAGGCCCATACATACTGTATTGTGCCCACTGGCTAGTGGCTAGGCCTGCACTCATACCGTTACAGGGTGTCATTCACTTAAATACCTTGAAGATAAAAAAAAAGCCCGTGTGTGTCAGGCCTACACAGACTGTACTGTGCCCACTGCCCACCACTTATATAGGGTGGCACAGTACCTTGCACGCATAGTGACACTTATCTAATAAAAAATGACAGGCAGAGGCAGGCCACGCCGCAGGGGCCGTCGTGTTTGTGGTGCTGTGATTTCCACTGGCCCTAGAATAATGCCCAGTGTTCAGAGGCTACGTACCCTGAACCCAAAATATTCGGAGAAAGTAGTTGACTGGCTTACACAGGACACCCAATCTTCAAGAGCTTCCGCTAAGAACCTTGACGCACCATCCTCCTCCAGCTGAGCTTTGGTCACCTGCTCTCAAGTTACCACTCTCCCCCCCGCCGCCACCACCACCACTACCACCACAGCCACAGCGGAGTTGGTGACACCGCCACGACTTACAGGCAGGCCTACTGCCACCTCCTCTACTCCTCCTACTCCATCCTCTTCCATAACCTCCTTGGCTGAGTCCTCTTTTGCTGCGGTGTCTGACTGCACATCAACTGAATCCCCCCAGCTCCCCAGGGGCTATTCCACATCCCGGATACGACAGTGTCACGCTGTCTTGGAGTTGACTTGCCTGAAAGCAGAGAGCCACACCGGACCAGCACTCCTGTCCGCCCTGAACGCACAGGTGGATCAGTGGCTGACCCCGCACCAACTGGAAATCGGGAAAGTGGTGTGTGACAATGGAAGCAATTTGTTGGCGGCATTGAATTTGGACAAGTTGTCACATGTGCCGTGCATGGCACATGTGTTGAATCTCATCATACAACGCTTTGTGTCTAAGTACCCAGGCTTACAGGACGTCCTCAAGCAGGCCAGGAAGGTGTGTGGCCATTTCAGGCGTTCCTACACGGCCATGGCGCACTTTGCAGACATTCAGCGCCGAAACAACATGCCAGTGAGGCGCTTGATTTGCGACAGCCCGACACGTTGGAATTCAACACTCCTAATGTTCGACCGCCTGCTCCAACAAGAAAAAGCCGTCAACGAGTATTTGTATGACCATGGTGCTAGGACAGCCTCTGTGGAGCTGGGAATGTATTTGCTATGTTACTGGACGCTCATGCGCAATGCCTGTAGGCTCATGCGTCCTTTTGAGGAGGTGACAAACCTAGTCAGTCGCACCAAAGGCACCATCAGCGACCTCATCCCATTTGTTTTCTTCCTGTAGCGTGCCCTGCGAAGAGTGCTGGATAAGGCTGTAGATGAGCGTGAAGAGGAAGAGTTGTGGTCACCATCACCACCAGAAACAGCCTTATCGCTTGCCGGACCTGCGGCAACGCTGCAAGAGGAGTATGAGGAAGAGGAGTCAGAGGAGGAATGTGGCTTTGAGGAGGAGGAAGACCAACCACAGCAAGCATCCCAGGGTGCTCGTTGTTGTCACCTATCTGGGACCCGTGGTCTTGTACGTGGCTGGGGGGAAGAACAGACCGTCAATGACATCAGTGAGGAGGAGGAACGGGAAATGAGTAGCTCGGCATCCAACCTTGTGCAAATGGGGTCTTTCATGCTGTCATGTCTGTTGAGGGACCCTCGTATAAAAAGGATGAAGGAGAACGACCTGTACTGGGTGGCCACGCTACTAGACCCCTGGTATAAGCAGAAAGTGGCGGAAATGTTACCAAATTACCGGAAGTCAGAAAGGATGCAGCAGTTCAAAACCAAACTAAAAAGTATGCTTTACACAGCTTATAAGGGGGATGTCACAGCACAACGGGAATCTAACTGGGGAAGAGGTGAAAGTAATCCTCCTCCTACCATGACCACGGTGGCAAGGACAGGACGCTTTACAGATGTGTTGTTGATGGAGGACATGCAGAGCTTTTTCAGTCTTACACATCACCACAGCCCTTCGGGATCCAGCCTTAGAGAACGACTCGACCGACAGGTGGCAGACTACCTCGCCTTAACTGCAGATATTGACACTCTGAGGAGCGATGAACCCCTTGACTACTGGGTGTGCAGGCTTGACCTGTGGCCTGAGCTATCCCAGTTTGCGATAGAACTTCTAGCCTGCCCCGCTTCAAGTGTCCTGTCAGAAAGGACCTACAGTGCAGCAGGAGGCATTGTCACTGACAAAAGAAGTTGCCTCGGTCAAAAAAGTGTTGATTACCTCACCTTCATTAAGATGAATGAGGCATGGATCCCGAAGGGACTGACAGTAGGGGATACGTTTAACTAACAAAAGGCCTGATGACATGCCTTGGCCTCAAAATGGTCCCCACGCTGCTGCATTTAATGTCTGCATACAAGATGACTTTCGTGAATTCTCCGCCACCAACTAGGGTTCAAGCCGCAATGTTTTAGTCACCTTTCTGCCTTGAAGACATCAATTTTTTCGGCCGCTGCTACAACAGCGGCTGCAACAATTACATTGTTTTTCAGGCATGTGTACATGCCTTATTTTTCTGGCCTCTGGTGCTGCACTGTGGCTGCAAAAACAAAACAAAAAAAAAGGCACATACAAGTGTCAATTCCCCTTTCGTGATCGTTACCTTGTTGTGGTGAAGGGGCTTGCGTATCACAATGAAGCAATCATCACCTCTATGAGTGTGTTGGCAATGTTGCCACACCCCAGATGATAAGATTGTTGCTTCATTATGATCAGACCAAAAGCGACCGCGACGGCTGGATGTTTTTTCATAGAAAAAACTTAAATTTTTTTATTTATTTAAATAAGTTGTATGGGTGGGTTTTGAATACATAAAATAAAAAATCATGATAAAGTCTCTTAATAGTTTATTAGAAATAATGCAGACAATTTAAAAAATCCCCATCAATTCCAATACACATCAAGTACAAAGCTCAGAACTAAATTATTCCAGGATGTCGTAATGGTTCGTTAATTCGACAATGGTTAATCAATTTGACACACGTCCCCGGATAGGGGACGTAACAGGGATTAAACTGATAGGAATAGTACTAGTTAAGACACCACTCATATAGGGTGTCACAGCACATTGCTCCGTGCACGCACAGTGCCCCAACTTGGGAGTAAGAGGACTGACCAAGCTGCTTTTTCCATCTCCCGGTTCCTAAAATCAATTCAGTTTGGTGTATCAGAGTTTGGTCTGTCACTGTGAAGGCAGTCGAAGGTACCCAGCCTAAATTTTTTTTCACAAAAGGCAATCCCACCCTGATATGGGACGTAACAGGGATTAAACTGCTGAGAATAGTACTACAGAAAATAGCACTCATATCGGGTGTGACAGTAAATTGCACGGCGCAGACGCAGTGACCGTGGCGTGGATTCAAACAAAGGGGAGGGAGCCAGCGTTTTTTTAACCATCTCCCCGTTCGAAAAATCTATTTAATAAATGGACCCCAGATTGGGGATGTCAAGTAACAGGGATTAAACTGATGAGAATAGTACTACAGGAAATACCACTCATATCGGGTGGGACAGTAAATTGCACGGCGCAGACGCAGTGACCGTGGCGTGGATTCAAACAAAGGGGAGGGAGCCAGCAATTTTTTAACCATCTCCCCGTTCAAAAAATCTATTTAATAAATGGACCCCAGATTGGGGACGTAACAGGGATTAAACTGATGAGAAGAGAGAACTATAGAAAATAGCACTCATATCGGGTGGGACAGTAAATTGCACGGCACAGACGCAGTGACCATGGATTCAAACAAAGGGGAGGGAGCCAGCATTTTTTTAACCATCTCCCCATTCGAAAAATCAATTCAATTCACCTTTCCGGGACCCTTGGTGTTGTACGTGGCTGGGTGGAGGAAGAAACCTTCAATGACATCAACAGGACATGGCTAGCTTGGGAAGTTTGCGTTTGGGCAAATGGACTGTTTGCAGTTGTTTGCGGTGCATTAAAAGGGGGGTTTGGTCTGTCAATGTCTGTGAAGCGGGCGTAACCCTTACACTACCTGATCGATACAACATCATACCTGATCGTATACACACACTGGATGTTTTAAACCACGTTGTTTAAAAAAAAAAAATGGATTGTTAGGTGATTTATGCCCTTTATGAATTAAAATCCAGCTCTGCGTCAACTATGTAATTTTCCATGGGAGTTTTGCCATGGATCCCCCTCCGGCATGCCACAGTCCAGGTGTTAGTCCCCTTGAAGCAACTTTTCCATCACTATTGTGGCCAGAAAGAGTCCCTGTGGGTTTTAGAATTCGCCTGCCTATAGAAGTCAATGGCGGTTCGCCCGGTTCGCGAACATTTGTAGAAATTCGCGTTCGCCGGTCGCGAACGGAAAATTTAATGTTTGCGACATCTCTAATGACCTGCAAACGGCAGGGCGCAGAAGGAAAGGAACGCCATATGGTTTCTGAAAGGCAGATTTTGATTGCCTTTTTTTTAGGCACCATGTCCCATTTGAAGAACCCCTGATCCCCCCTAGAGTAGAAACTCCAAAATACTGACCCCATCTAAGAAACTACACCCCTCAAGGTATTCAAAACTGATTTTACAAACTCTATTAACCCTTTAGGTGTTCATCAACAGTTTATGGCAAATGGAGATTCAATTTCAGAATTTCTATTTTTGGTAACCTTGCTTTACAAAAATGTAATATAGAGCAACCAAAAATCATATGTACCCTAAAAATAGTCTCAACAAAACTGCCACCTTATCCCGTAGTTTCCAAAATATGGTCACTTTTATGGAGTTTCTACTCTTAGGGTGCATCAGGGAGGCTTCAAATGGGACAATGGTGTAAATAAACCAGTCCAGCAAAATCTGCCTTCCAAAAACCACACGGCACACCTATCCCTCTACTCTCTACCGTGTGCCCGAACAGTAGTTTACAGCCACATATGGGGTGTTTCTGCAAACTATAGAATCGGGGTAATAAATATTGAGTTTTGTTTGGCTGTTAACCCTTGCTTTGTTTCTGGAAAAAAATGGATTAAAATGGAAAATTAGCCAAATAACTCTTGTAGAACATCTGAAGGGTTAACAATGTTTATAAAATCCGTTTTGAATACCTTGAGGGGTGTAGTTTCTAGAATGTGGTCATTTATGTGTGGTTATGTAAGACTCACAAAGTTACTTCAGACCTGAACTGGTCCTTAAAAAGTGGGTTTTTGAAAAATGTCAAGATTTGCTTCTAAACTTCTAAGCCTTGTAACATCCCCCAAAAATAAAATGTCATTCCCAAAATGATCCAAACATGAAGTAGACATATGAGGAATGTAAAATAATAACTATTTTTGGAGGTATTACTATCTATTATAGAAGTAGAGAAATTTAAAGTAAAAAATTTGATAATTTTCCAACATTTTTGGTAAATTTGGTATTTTTTTAAAAATAAAAATGATTATTTTTTACTCCATTTTACCAGTGTCATGAAGTACAATATGTGACAAAAAAAAAACAGTCTTAGAATGGCCTGGATAAGTCAAAGCGTTTTAAAGTTATCAACACTTAAAGTGACACTGGTCAGATTTGCAAAAAATTGCCTGGTCCTTAAGGTGAAAATGAGCCCGGTCCCTAAGGGGCTAAAGGTGGAAATTGTTAAATTGAGAACTCTTGTCCAGCAGGCAGCTGAAGCTAGCGCTAATTATGAATGTACTATGAGGTGTAATACTGAGCTGCGCAAGGAGAATGAATGGTTATCTGAAAGCCTGATGCATGCACAGGGTGCTGTAAAGGAATTGTCTGCTCTCTGCTGGAGGATTGAAGTTGAACATCCTCAGTGCTTAGTGCAGCCAGAGTCATTGAAACAACCATTAGAGAGTAATGTGTCTGGGGTTAGAGGCAATGTATGGGCTGTAATTATGGAGAAGAGGACTGTGGGTCACATAGTGGATCCGACTCAAGGATGGAGATGGACAATTTGTCTGACCCTAAAGTTGGAAGTGTTAACACAATGCCAGAAGATTCCTCAAATGAGTCAGTCGTAAGTGGACTCAATACAGATAGTAGTGAGTGTGGGATCTAGTCATGTTGGGATGGTTAATGTTGTGCAGCAAGTCAAATCACCATGTGCCCAGAGAAGGTATTGTGCAGGGAGACAAGCTATTCATTGTTTTGCATGCAGGGAATTCGGGCACATTGCACGATATTGTGACGTTGCTAATGGCAACAGACACACGTATGTTAAGTACCCCAGAACCACACTTAGAAGTAAAGTGGTTTATTCAGCAAGGTGGGGTAATGGTCCCAGACATGGCTCTTTGCAAAGGCATAGCGACTAGGGACAGCCAAGGTCATTGATCAATGAAGCAGATTTTAAATCCCAATATGAACGGTTAAAATGTGAAAATGTGAAGCTCGGAGAGGAAAGAGATCGGTTCCTGGAATTCAGCAGAGTTTCTAATTTTGTGTGCCAGAGTATCACGATCGGCGTGACTATCACATACGTGAAACAGAGGGAGGGAAAGAGGAAGGCCCTGCCCAAGTGAGAGGGAAGGTGGTGACCCCTGACTCACCTTGCGGCTGGCACCTGGCTGCCCTGACGTCCCTAGACGGGTTCCTCACCCGTACGCCGATCACGTGCCTAAAACCCTGGCTTTCCCTAAGATGAGCCCTAGATAGTGAACAGGGCGGTGGGAACACTAGTCCGCACCACTAGCTCTAAAGGAAAACACCAAGGGGAGGACAGACAATACAGACTAAACATATAATCCCAGGTGGACGACAACAGGAGACAACAAAAAGCCCAACAGGGATCCGGAGGGTAGCACTCTGGAACAACAACCAGGACTCACAGCTCCAGTGGGTCAGTATAGATGTCCAGGCAGGAAGCTCTATAACTGGCAACTAGAGAAGTGTGAGAGGAGAATATAAGGAGGTTGGGAGTGGCAGACAAGAAACAGCTGAGGAGGAGAAGCTACGGATCCCTGAGTGAGACAAAAAGGATTGCAAGGCAAACACAGAAAACAATCACTAAGAAACAACGTGATCTTTAGACATAGAGCGCGCAGCCACCCGCTGCGACTTCCTGACCCCGGGTATAACGGAGTCAGACGTGGCTCTTGACACCCTCATGACAGTACCCCCCTTTTCACGAGGGGCCTCCGGACACTCAGGACCAGGTCTCTCAGGATGAGAGGCATGGAAAGCCTGAATTAACCTGTTGGCGTTTACCTCTGACGCTGGAACCCACATTCTTTCCTCGGGACCGTAACCCCTGCAATGCACCAGATACTGAAGAGAGCGGCGGACCCGACGAGAATCAACAATTCTGGATATTTGAAACTCCAGATTACCATCCACAATAACAGGAGGAGGTGGCAGCGGTGATGGTTCTAGAGGTGGAACATACTTCTTGAGTAACGACTTGTGGAAGACGTTATGGATCTTAAAAGTCTCAGGTAGCTCCAGGCGAAAAGCCACAGGGTTAATGACGGCTACTATTTTATAAGGACCAATGAACCTAGGACCCAGTTTCCAAGAAGGAAGCTTCAACTTAATATTCCTAGTAGACAACCACACATAGTCATTCACTCCTAGGTCCGGACCTGGCGACCGTTTCTTATCGGCCATGCATTTATATTTACCACTCAAGTTTTCAAGTTAGCTTGCACCTTCTGCCATACCGATGAAAGAGATGAAGAAAACCGTTCCTCTTCGGGAACCCCAGAAGACCCCCCCTCTTTGAAAGTACAAAATTGGGGATGAAAACCGTATGCACCAAGAAATGGTGACTTGCCAGTGGATTCCTGACAGCGATTATTTATGGCAAACTCGGCTAACGGTAAATATGATGACCACACCTCTTGGTTTTCAGACACAAAACACCTTAAATATGTTTCTAGGTTTTGGTTGGTACGCTCAGTCTGAGGATGGAAAGCTGAGGAAAAGGATAAGTGTACCCCCAAACGGGAACAAAAAGCTTTCCAAAACTTTGAAATAAACTGGGTTCCCCGATCCGAAACAACATCGGAAGGGACCCCGTGAAGCTTCACGATTTCACTGATAAACACCTGAGCAAGAGTCTTAGCATTAGGAAGTGCGGGTAGCGCAATAAAGTGTACCATTTTGCTAAACCTGTCTACTACTACCAAGATAACTGTTTTACCCGCAGACAAAGGTAAGTCAGTGATGAAATCCATTGATAGATGTGTCCATGGCCTATTGGGGATGAAAAGTGGCAATAAAGACTTTGCTGGACGTGTATGAGAGACTTTCGCACGTGCACAAGTAGAACAAGTAGACACGAAATCCATTACATCCTGACGCAACCTTGGCCACCAAAAACGACGAGACAATAGCTCCAAGGTTGCTTTACTACCCGGGTGCCCAGCAAGTGCCGAATTATGATGTTCCTTTAATAATTCAAGACGCAGGTTTAACGGTACAAACAATTTCTCTGAGGGGCAAGAGGCCGGGGCGTCCCCCTGGGCCTCTAACACCTTTCCCTCTAGAACAGAGTGTACAGCAGAGACAACCACTCCTCTTTGTAAAATAGGTACCGGATCACTAACATTACCCCCTCCAGGGAAACTACGAGATAACGCGTCTGCCTTGGTATTTTTTGCCCCAGGACGATAGGTGATTACAAAGTTAAATCTGGTAAAGAATAGCGACCACCTAGCTTGTCTAGGGGTGAGACGCTTAGCCGATTCTAGGTACAGAAGGTTTTTGTGATCCGTAATCACCGTGACGGGGTGGATTGCTCCCTCTAAGAAGTGACGCCACTCTTCAAACGCCAGTTTAATCGCCAACAGTTCCCTATTTCCAATATCATAGTTCTTTTCTGCTGTAGATAACTTTTTGGAAAAGAAAGCGCAAGGACGCCATTTGCCAGGAGACGGACCCTGAGACAATACAGCCCCCACTCCCACCTCTGACGCATCTACTTCAACAATAAAAGGCTGGGAGACATCAGGTTGAATTAGCACAGGTGCCGAGGTAAATCTCTCTTTTAGAGAGGAAAATGCAATTTTAGCGGCGTCAGACCATTTAGAAAAATCAGTCCCCTTCCTAGTCATGTCAGTAAGGGGTTTAACGATCACTGAATAATTTTTAATGAACTTTCTATAGAAATTTGCGAAACCCAGAAAACCGTTGTAGAGCTTTAAGGTTCTCAGGAAGATCCCAATCTAAAATTGCCTGGACCTTCCTAGGATCCATACGGAAACCTGAAGCAGATAATAGATATCCCAGGAACTGTATTTCCTGAACGGCGAAGACACATTTTTCAATTTTCGCATATAATTTATTCGTCCGTAGGACCTGCAGTACTTGCCTGACATGTACTTCATGTGTTTTCAGATCAGCCGAATAAATTAAGATATCATCTAGGTATATGACTACAAACCTGCCGATGAGATGACTAAAAATATCATTAACGAAATGTTGGAAGACAGCAGGGGCATTGGTCAGACCGAAAGGCATGACTAAATTTTCATAATGCCCCTCAGGGGTGTTAAAAGCTGTCTTCCACTCATCCCCCTCCTTGATACGAATCAGATTGTAGGCCCCCCTAAGATCAAGTTTGGAGAACCACCTAGCACCCGCAATCTGATTAAAAAGGTCAGGAATGAGAGGAAGAGGGTATGGGTCTCGGACGGTTATTCGGTTTAGCTCACGGAAATCTAGGCAAGGACGCAGGCCCCCATCTTTCTTTTTAACAAAGAAAAACCCTGCAGCCACGGGTGAAGAAGAGGGTCTGATGTGTCCCTTAGCCAGACTCTCGGAGATATAATCTTTCATGGCTTGTCTCTCGGGACCCGAAAGATTATACAACCTGGACTTGGGTAATTTTGCATCGGGAATCAGGTTAACCGGGCAATCATAAGGACGATGAGGTGGTAGCTTCTGACAACCCTTTTCAGAAAAAACGTCCTCAAAGTCCGAAATAAATGTAGGTAGGGAAGCTATGGAGGCGATTAAGCAATTGTTATTTAAGCAATTCTCTCTGCAATGCTCACTCCACTCCAATATCTCCCTGGCCTGCCAATCCACCACTGGATTGTGCGCTACCAACCAGGGAAGACCCAATACCACAGGAGAGGGAAGGCCCTCCAGAACGTAACATGAAAGACACTCATTATGGTGGTCCCCTACCCGAAGGTGTAAATTATGGACAATGTGAGTGAGGTTTCTCTGAGACAGAGGAGCAGAATCAATGGCGAATATGGGAATAGGTCTCTGCAGCGTACAGAGAGCCAAACCCATAGTGCGGGCAAAATGGGCATCTATCAAATTTACCCCTGCTCCACTGTCTAGAAAAAAAGAAATAGACTCCGTCTTAACACCAAAAACAATATCCGCTGGCAACACAAATTGAGATGTTCGTATGGAGGAAACGTATACCCCCCGGCTGACATCCTCCGCACAGCTTGGGGTTAGTAGTTTTCCGACCGTCTTTTGTTTTTGAGAAAGGAGGGACAGACATTAATGAAATGACCCCTCCCCCCACAGAAAAAACAAGCCCCCCACCTACGGCGAACCTCAGGAGGACGGACCTGACGAGAAGTTCCTCCTAGCTGCATAGGCTCATCTAAGTCAGTACAGACTAACTGCTGCTTGGGAGAGGTTACCAATTGCTCAGGAATTTTCGATCTCTCCCTAAGACGTCTATCTATTCTGATAGAGAGGGACATAACAGCATCAAGGGAAAGGGGGGTCTCATACAGCGCCAGCGCATCCTTAACCCTTTCAGATAACCCAGAGCAGAACTGACTCCTGAGAGCCGGGTCGTTCCACTGAGTATCCGTAGCCCACCTACGGAACTCTGAGCAATATTCCTCTGCTGGCCGATCTCCCTGTAGGAGTCTCCGTAACTTCGACTCAGCCAGGGCGACTCGGTCAGGGTCATCATATATGAGACCCAAAGCCCCAAAAAATCCCTCCACTGACCGGAGAGCCTGGGAACCAGGGGGTAACGAGAACGCCCAGGATTGCGGGTCCCCCTGAAGCAGGGAAATAACAATCCCCACCCGCTGTTCTTCATTACCTGAGGAGTAAGGGCGCAGCTTAAAATATAATTTGCAGGCCTCACGGAACGTCACAAATTTGTCCCTTCCCCCAGAAAATCTGTCAGGAAGGACAACCTTGGGTTCTGTAACAACCTGGTTACCCATAGCAACCGCTGGGCTTGCGGTCTGCTGCATTTGCTGCTGTTGTTGGAGGACAGACGCCTTCAATCCTGCCACCTCCAAAGACAGGCCTTGAAGCTGTTTTGCCAAAGCAGCAATAGGATCCATATTGGATTCTAAGTAGAGAGAAAAAATGTTTTTTATTTTTTATTTTTTTTTCTCCCAAAAAATAAGGGCCAGTTATAATATCACGATCGGCGTGACTATCACATATGTGACACAGAGGGAGGGAAAGAGGAAGGCCCTGCCCAAGTGAGAGGGAAGGTGGTGACCCCTGACTCACCTTGCGGCTGGCACCTGGCTGCCCTGACGTCCCTAGACGGGTTCCTCACCCGTACGCCGATCACGTGCCTAAAACCCTGGCTTTCCCTAAGATGAGCCCTAGATAGTGAACAGGGCGGTGGGAACACTAGTCCGCACCACTAGCTCTAAAGGAAAACACCAAGGGGAGGACAGACAATACAGACTAAACATATAATCCCAGGCGGGCGACAACAGGAGACAACAAAAAGCCCAACAGGGATCCGGAGGGTAGCACTCTGGAACAACAACCAGGATTCACAGCTCCAGTGGGTCAGTATAGATGTCCAGGCAGGAAGCTCTATAACTGGCAACTAGAGAAGTGTGAGAGGAGAATATAAGGAGGTTGGGAGTGGCAGACAAGAAACAGCTGAGGAGGAGAAGCTACGGATCCCTGAGTGAGACAAAAAGGATTGCAAGGCAAACACAGAAAACAATCACTAAGAAACAACGTGATCTTTAGACATAGAGCGCGCAGCCACCCGCTGCGACTTCCTGACCCCGGGTATAACAGAGTCAGACGTGGCTCTTGACACCCTCGTGACACAGAGAAGGTTAAATTTAAGGTCTTTGTAAACCATTTTACTGTTTGTATTTAAAGAAAATGGAGGAACTCTAAGACCTAATTTAAATTGACTTTCCCCTTCCCCTGGAAACATGCTTTGGGATCTTGTAATGTTAAATCCTGATTCTTTGTTAAAATGAATCTGAAGTTGGTTTGGGGCTGGGCAAATTAGCATTTCAATGACTGGGTGGGTAGAAATTCTTCTGCCAGTTTTTACGGTTTCAGGTGAACCCTCCAAGACATTGATGTGTTAATTCAGTCCTATACAATTGTATGTGTTACTAAGGTTTTAGTTTTTTGTATTTGAGTTTTGGTTTTAAGTTAACATTTACTTTTTACTGAATATCAATGTATATAGCAAGACTTCCTGTAACTAAAGTTTTCTACGTTGTATTTTTCTCTCCTTTTTATAGGTTTTCTTTTACTAACCCATTTTCTTTTACTACCCTGATTAAGTCTGTCAATCCACCGCAGAAGAACGCTCTCCTAAATTGGCGGAGAGGTTTCCCTGGACACAGGGGTAAGACTAGAGTTGATTAATCGCCATGGGCAATGGACCGTCCATGCATGGGAAGGAAAGCGAGACTTCCCACAGTCAGACGGCTGCACAGTACATGAAATCTAGTTTTGGGGCGAAGCCCATGAAGCCCCTTTAAAGAATAGAGTAGGTGGTCCAAGGGAACTAATTGGAGTATCTCTGTGGAAAGTAGGTAGCGCAATGGTGGCTGCAAAAGTCAATCATGGTAATTAAGCAGGGCGTACAGAACCCAGTTTCAATCCGGAAGAACTGAGTGATGTACACCTGGCTTGAGGGGTAAACTGAGCCTAGGGATTTGATGCAGGAAGCAGAGGAGGCTCTATCTGGGCTGACTTTGTTGAAACAGGCCGGATCCACTAAAGCCGGGCCTACTGAAACAAAACCAGTTCCTGAGGTAAGAGAGTCCCCAATTGTCATTTCCACCTCCACTACTGACAGGGTCGCTTCTCTCTCTCTCTTTCTCTGTCATCCCTCCCTCATCTCTCCATCTAACCTTGAGACGATGCACCATGTTGGATACAGCTTCTCTTCGTCCTAGTTTTGAGGACAATGAGAAGGGGGGAAGTGGTGCAGAAAACAACAATCTTCAAACATTTTACTAACCATTCTAACCTCTCAAATGTCAATAAATTTTCTAACCTAGTAGGGAATTACGTTCAGAATCATCACGACTGCCTTTTCTTTGACGGTCCTAGAGGGTAATATCAGCTATAGATTTAATATTAGCTCTGGCTCCTGCTCCTCGCTTGTTGATCCTGTATGGGTGTCCGGGCAGCTAGGTGGCCCATAGATGTGGTAAAGGGCATAAGTTTGTGGGATCCTCCAGTTGTGAGGAAGGTATAATAGTCAACCTTACTAATGAAACCCCCAATCTCTTTAATAACACCCATAGACCAAATTATATCTTATATCTACTGGAAAGAAGGGTGTGACGTTCAGACTGAAGGAGCAATCCCCCAGTCTATTCAATTATTACTGGAGGCCCATGACCATCAGAAGTTCTTGAGTGGAGTTGACGGGTCCATACTATTTCCTATGCGGGTTAGCCGCTTATAAGGTAATTCTTCCTAATGCCAGAGGTTCATGTGTCCTGGTGAAGCTTGTCCCTGCATCTTACAATGCAGCCGATTGGGAGGAACTGATGGTGTGGAAGGAGGTAAGAAGGGAGTAGTTTTCTGGCTGGACTGGATGGGGAGTTGTACTTATGAAGCGATTGAACAATTTCTCGTCCATAGTGGATGAGATGTTCAATGAAACCATTGAGGCAGAGAGAGATATCACAGAGAAACATCAGTAGAGCGTCCAAAGGAGGGTTTTTGTGAATTAGATGACGGTTATGCCTGGCTAGCAGACACCATTGACAAGGGCCAGGCCCATACTAACAGAAGCAGGCCGGAGGCGGAGCTATGACTAGTGAGGGTTGGAATCCTTTTTAAAGCTTTGGGAGATCTTGGGGGCTCACTGGCGAAAGGAAATAGGACATGTATGTTTTTTGTTTCCAAACCTTCCATATGCCGGAGTGAGATGTTCCTGAAGTCTAATCGACAGGTCAGTGGAGTATAGGCCCCCAAGATTAGGCATTTACTTGACAGAAAAAAAATTAAAAATAATTATGTAGCTGGAGGTATATCAGTGGATAACAATTTTACTGTAGGGCAAGACAGGCCCCCAAAACATGTATTCACCTGATTAAAAAGAACAAGTGATTATGTGGCTAGAAATATATTAGATGGTCAGTGTATAACAATTTTTCTGTAGGCCAGTGGAGTATAGGCCCCATTAATTTGGCATTCACCTGACAGAAAAGAACAAGTGATTATGTGGCTGGAGGTATATTAGATGGTCAGTGGATAACAATTTTACTGTAGGCCAGTACAGGCCCCAAACATTATGCATTCACCTGACAGAAAAGGACAAGTGATTATGTAAATGGAGGCATATAAGATGGTCAGTGAATAACACATTTTCTGTAGGCCAGTACAGGCCCCAAAAATAATTAATTTACCTGACAGAAAAGAACAAGTGATTATGTGGCTGGAGGAAAATTAGGAGGCCACTGAATAACAATTTTACTGTAGGCCAGTGGAGTATAGTCCCCAAAAATTAGACATTCATCTGACAGAAAACAACAAGTGATTATGTGACTGGAGGTATATAAGATGGTCAGTGGATAAGAATTTTACTGTAGTCCAGTATAGGCCCCAAAAATTAGGCATTCACCTGACAGAAAAGAACTTGTGATTATGTTGCTGGAGGTACATTAGGTGGTCACTGGATAAAAATGTTACTGTAGGCCACTTGAGTATAGGCCCCAAAAACTAGGCATTCACTAGACAGATAAGGCCTTTTATGCCATTGTATATACATAAGACAAGGACCATACTTTGTTTGGGTGGTGGCGGATATGTGTAGGCTGGCAAGAGGAAATTCAATAACACGTGGTCATCACAGGTGTTGAATTCCTCCGAGATCCATGCCTCATTAATTGTTAGAAATGTGAGGTAGTCCACACTGTTGTGAGCTATGCGAGTGCGCTTATCGGTCATGATCTCCTCTGCTGCGCTGAACGTCCTTTCGGACAGGTAACTCAACGAGGGGCAAGCCAAGAGTTCTATGGCCAATTGTGCTACATGTCAAGCTCGCACACCCAGTAGTCCAGGGGTTCCTTGTTTTTAGAGCTTCCTCATCGGCCGTTATCCCGATGTAGTTGGACACCTTTCGGTCTAGGCATTCCCTGAGGCTGTATTTAGAGGGCGGCTCTCAATGGGTTGTCTGCAAGAATGATCCCATATCTGAAGTGACTGTCATGAGTGTGGGGGGGAAACTCCACACTGAACACAGGAGGGAAGGGGAACAGTAACTGGGCCTGGAAACTAGGAAAGAAACAGGTCACCTCCTAGACAACCATAATCCGGGCCCTGACCCCCTATCAATATGAATAGACCATGAAGGTAGTAATATTCAAATGCAGGATACCTAGGCCCTGATTTCCCTAGAAGGCCCTGGAATAGGTTTAGGACCAGAGACAACCCATTTCTCCCCAGATGAATGAATGGAAGTTTCTGTCTCAGACCCGGATACAACAACAGGGAATAAAACAAACACAAACAAATGCAACGCGTAACATCTGTAGAGATAGAAGAACAGGAACACCAAAGACGACCTCAGAACAGCTCAGCCAAACCAAAATGAAGCTATCTACTGCATAGTCAGAAGGGTGGGGTCAGACTATAAAGGGTAGAAGTGATGGCCACTAAGGAACAGCTGAGAAAAGGGAAGTGCTCATTAACCCTATCAACACTGAATCAAGAGAAATCAAAGAGGCTGTTATATTCCTTCAGGCTCAGCCAATCTCCTTGATTTTCATGACATCAGCCACCTGAGGGACTGTGACCAACACATCTTCAAACTGCCCTCTTCTGACAGCCCTCTGTGAGGCTTGTAACATGTCCACCATTTTGTGTTTGTACCAGGGGTCTAAGTACGTTGCCACCCAGAACTGGTCCTTGCCCTTTATGCTTTTATAACAGGGGACCCTCTTCAAAACACTTTAGCATGAAGGCCCCCGTTTGCACAAAATTGGAAGCGGTGGAGCGCCCTGGCTCCTGCTCATCACCCAGGAGAATGTCATCCTCGGTCTCCTCCCTCAGCCACAGACAACACCAGGGATCCCCGAAAAAAAGTCCCCCTCAAAGCCTGCTCTTTTTGCTCCTCCTCCTCCTCCTCCTCTATCCCCAGGCATCATCCTCCTCTGACTCCCCTTCAGACTCCTGCTGACTTGTCTCAGATGGAGTAGTAGGCCCCCCTGGGATTCAGCATTGCGACTTTCTCATCTTCCAGCTCCTGCTCCTCGACGGCTTGATCAATGACATGACGCAATGCACGCTCCAGAAAGAAGGCGTAAGGTACGATGTCACTAATAGTGCATTGGCTGTGACTGACCAGTTTGGTGATCTCATGAAATAGAAGCAGAAGTCTACATGCGTTGCGTATAAGCAGCCACTGGCGCAGTGAAAAGAAACCAAGCTCCCCAGAACCTGTCCTGCTGCTGAGTTCGTGCAGGTAGTCATTAACGGCACATTAATGCTGGAGCAGGAGATCAAGCACATACAAGGTGGAGTTCCAGGGCATCGAGCTGTCACAAATCAGACATCTGACAGGCAGGTGGTGTTGCCGCTAAACGTCAGCAAGGCAAGCCATGGCCCTAAAAGATCTTCTAAAATGGGCAGAGATTTTCAAGGCCTGCTGCAAGACGTCCTGGACCCCAGGGTATTTGGCAACGAATCGTTGCAAGACTAAGTTCAGGACGTGTGCCATGCACGACACGTGTGTCATTTTGCCCTGTTTAAGTGCACTCAGCATATTGGTACCGTTGTTGCACACCACTTTGCCAAATGTCAAATTGAGCGGGGTTAGCCACTGATCGGCCTGTGGCCGCGGAACTGAAAGCAGTGTAGGACTGGTGTTGCTGTAGGCTTCCAGGCACCACAGCCGCAGCATGGCAATGTCTCACCTGGCACATTGAATTGATTCTGGGGAGCTTGGGGAGTGCAGCGGAAGATGCAGTAGCAGTGGAAAAAGAGAAGCCAGCCGAGGAGGATATGGAGGGTGGAGTAGGAGGAGGAGAAAAGTCAGGCTTGCATGCAATCCGTGGTGATAAAACCAAATCCACACATGAGTCACCAGTAAAATGCTTGATGGCCATCAGAAGGTTCACCCAGTGGGCAGTAAAAGTCATGTACCTTCCCTGCCCATGTTTGCTAGACCACGTGTCTGTGGTCAGATGTATCTTGGCAACGACACTGTGTGCCAAATATATATTTAATTTACCCTGAACGTTGCAATATAGCTCTGGGATGCCCTTCTGGGAGAAATATTTCCTTCCGGGGACCTTCCATTGCAGTGTGCCAATGGCCACAAATTTTGGCCTCCGAGTCCACCAGTTTATATGGCAGTAGTTGGCGGGCTAGCAGTTCCAACAAGCCGTCAGTCGTTGTTTAAGAAAGTTATCCGGTGTCATCAACTTTTTACGCTCGAACATTTGTTCTGCCTGCTTCTCCTCTTTCTCCTCCGTATCTGCTGCTCCCTCTCTCCCTCTGAACTCCCCTTCTCTTCCTCTCTTGTGGGCCCCCTCACGTGATGTCCATCGTCACGTCCTCGTCGTCACCTTCACCACTACTGACATTAGAGATCTCGGAGTAGGCAGCAACAGCGGGGAACACCCTCCTTGGGCTGATCTGGGTACTGTCGGCGGCTGTTGCTACCTCCTATTCCTCATCCGATGCCAAGAATGGACTTGGTTGAGTGGCTCACTCAGCCTTCCGCTTCTGCACCCTCCTCATTCTCTCTATCTGCACCCTCTTCACTCTCTTCTGTGTGCACCCCCAAAGACACCACCACCATATCCCCTCTGCTCGAGTCAGAGGAATTATACAAGACCTTACCGATGTGCAGCCATTCTTGCCATTGGATCAGGAAGAGGCGGTATCAACGATCGCCACCCAGCAGTCTGATGACAGTACCCAGATCAGCCCAAGGAGGGTGGTCCCTGCTGTTGCTGCCTACTCCCAGATCTCTAATGTCAGTGGTGGTGAACTGACCAATCAGATGATGATGTGTCGATGGACATCACGTGGGTACCCACAAGAGAGGAAGAGGAGGGGAGTTCAGAGGGAGAGATGGAGCAGCAGATAGGGAGGAGAAGGAGGAGAAGCAGGCAGAACTTACAGTGAACAGTAGGCAAAAAGCAGACTGTTAATGTATCTGGAACGAGCCATCCACCATTCATCTGGCGCTCCCAGGATGCCAGCACATGTGGGCTTTTTTAAATGTGTCCGCTGTTGACAATAGTGTTGCCATCTTCAGCCTGTGCTGTGAACGCATAAGTCGTCGTAAGCCCAACACTCACCTAGGGATGAAGGCCTCCCGTCACCAAGCCCAGTGGGAGCAACACTGTCAGAACCCACAAAGCAACACTCCGGGCGCTCCCACCTTCCTGCCTTTTCTCCTTCTCTCTCCTCCTAGTTGTCCTCCACTCCACCTTCCACTGTGCCGTCGTCGCGTTCATCTGGCAAAAGGCAGGCTTCCTTGCCCCAAATGTTCGAGCGAAAAAAGATGATGACGCCAGATAACCCTCTTGACCAACGGCTGACTGTTGGCTTGTCAGAACTGCTAGCCTACCAACTACTGCCATATAAACTAGTGGACTTTGAGCCTATTCGAGGTGCCAGGTGAGACGTTGCCATGCTGCGCTGCATCTGTTGTGCCTGGAAGCCAAGAGCAACACCGTTCCTGCACTCCTTTCAGCTTTCCGATCACAGGCCGATCAGGAGCTAACCCCGCTTAATTAGACAGTTGGTAAAGTGGTATGCAACAACAGTGCCAATCTGCTGAGTGTGCAGCAGATTGGGGAAGTGACCACTGCGCTCCACCCTTACCCCTGGCCCTGCCTACTTGCCTCGCGAGTCCTAATGATAGGGGACAACTGGACGGCAATCCCTAGCTTGAACTAAGTGCAGGGATGACAGACAGACAAACAACAGAATGAGAACGGACCGAGTCAATACCAGGAAAGCTACAAAGTACAAATGGAGCAAGCAGAGAATAGTCAGGAGAAGCCGGGGTCATAAATACCAGGAGAGTCGTGAAGTACCAAAGGAGTAAGCAGAGGATCGTCAGGAGGAGGCCGGGGTCAGAATACCAGGAGAGCAGCAAAGTACACAAGGAGCAGGCAGAGAATCGTCAGGAAACAGCAGGAGGTAAGTACGCCAGGAAATGCAACATCACACGTGGAACCTAAATTAACAGGCAACCTGTGGCCAGCAGGATGCCTGTATTTATAGTGGGGAGTGAGGGTCATGTGACGTGGCCAGCGTCAAATGACCGACAGACCAACCAGTCGAGCACCGAGTGATCAGCTCGGCGCTCAAGGCAGACTTAGGAGCAGGGAACCTCCCAGCTAGCAAAGCCGCCCTGGGAACGAGGTCAAGCACAGATCCTCGCTCCCGAAGCTAAGCAGCAGGTCTGTGGCTAATGGGAGACCGAGTGCACCTTCGTAACCCCGTTACACTGCTCTGAAGAGGGGAGGGTGCCGGGTCCCACTGAGGTATTTGCAGAAGATCGCTGTACAGTGGGGGAATCGACTCAGTGTATGTCCGCGCTTAGGAACCTCTGCTCTGACTCCATATATAGCTATGTACATATATGGAGTCAGTGCTTGGGGACACCCTGTGTATTTAAATCAAATTTAGCCTCTATTTCTGAAAAGTTTATTCCGTGATTTGATATCACAACCTTCTACATTAGAGGCAAGAACCTTAACCACTCAGCTATAAAGCTGAATGATCAAATATATATTTCAATTAAATTTATCCTCTGTTTCTACCAGGATTGGAATTCATAACCTTCTACTTTAGAACCAAGAACCTTAACCACTATGCTATAGAGCTGCATGTTAGCCTGCATTTAAATATAACATGATACGTATGCTATACACTCACCTAAAGAATTATTAGGAACACCTGTTCTATTTCTCATTAATGTGATTATCTAGTCAACCAATCACATGGCAGTTGCTTCAATGCATGTAGGGTTGTGGTCCTGGTCAAGACAATCTCCTGAACTCCAAACTTAATGTCAGAATGGAAAAGAAAGGTGGGCTACAACAGCAGAAGACTTCACTGGGTACCACTCATCTCCACTACAAATAGGAAAAATTTGTAGTAAGCTACAATTTGCACGAGCTCACCAAAATTGGACTGTTGAAGACCGGAAAAATGTTGCCTGGTCTGATGAGTCTCGATTTATGTTGAGACATTCAAATAGTAGAGTCCGAATTTGGCAAAAACAGAATGAGAACATGTATCCATCATGCCTTGTTACCACTGTGCCGGCTGGTGGTGGTGGTGTAATGGTGTGGGGGATGTTTTCTGGGCACACTTTAGGCCCCTTAGTGCCAATTGGCCATCGTTTAAATGCCTCAGGCTACCTGAGCATTGTTTCTGACCATGTCCATCCCTTCATGACCACAATGTACCCATTATCTGATAGCTACTTCCAGCAGGATAATGCACCATGTCACAAAGCTCGAATCATTTCAAATTGGTTTCTTGAACATGACAATGAGTTCACTGTACTAAAATGGACCCCACAGTCACCAGATCTCAATCCAATAGAACATCTTTGGGATGTGGTGGAACGGGAGCTTCGTGCCCTGGATGTGCATCCCTCAAATCTCCATCAACTGCAAGATGCTATCCTATCAATATCGGCCAACATTTCTAAAGAATGCTATCAGCACCTTGTTGAATTAATGCCACGTAGAATTAAGGCAGTTCTGAAGGCAAAAGGGGGTCCAACACCGTATTAGTATGGTGTTCCTAATAATTCTTTAGGTGAGTGTATATGAATACTTACTACATGAGAAACTACTATAAGGTTTTTCTGACACAGTTTATTATTTAGCTTTATAGCTATAGCTTGAAATAGAAGGTTGTGAGTTCAAAGCATTGTGATTGCATTATGCTAATTTTTGGCTAAAAATCATAATTTCAATTGGCCTTTATTAAAAATATTGAGCCATTCTGTCACAAAAGGTTAACAGTTTTTCAAATTGTGCGACTGGTACTTTCAGGTTCACTTTGTGCTGGTTATCTCTAGTTTACTAAGAGGTCGTAAACACTTATTTAAGCCACATTCTTATTAGTAAGATAAGGATTGAGCTTTGAGTGTTTATAAAGTGAGAGAACAGAGATAAGGAGTCCATCTGCTCCCCAGATAACAGAAAAGAGAAAAAAAAATCCACAGGCAGCTAGTAGAGCATCTCAGCCCTGTACACACATTTTTTATAAAGACTAGTTAAAAAAAATATTGGTTCATAATAAGTACAATGCAATAATAAAAAAATCCCCACAAAGATGTACATAGCTTCTAAGACCTTTTTTCTACTCCACTCTCCTACTGGAATGAGATTGAGATTTTTGCGACTTAAAAAAAAAAGTCTCAATGATAAATCTGGAATGAAACTCATTAACACAACTAAGCATACCCACTTTTCTATCCCCATTTCAAAAATTTAATGAGTGGTGTAAAACTGTGAAAAGTCACAAATTTTTCATGCAAGTGAGTGGAAAAATTAGCAAAAGCCCTATTTTTAGTGTGCCCCATGTTTAGTTGATGTGTGCTATCTTGCGGAGTACAGTGTGATCCAATGTAGAGAGTGGAGTGGACCCTTCTTGTAAGTTGGGTTTACAGCATTAAGGTGTGTTCAATTGCTTAAAGAGCTGAACCCGGATATATCCCCATTTTCACCCTTCCAATGCTCTGCTGTGATCCAGCGCATGGCAAGGGCTTTTTTCATTATATTATTACACTGCTAGGCAGTGTAATAATTCCAATCTAGCAGTGTTGTCGTTGACGTCACAAGCTCTGGGCTAGGGCAGCACTAAAGCCCGCCCATTAGTGTCAATAACGTCACCACGATCACTGCTAGGCGGAAGCCTCCGGTATGTGGGGTATGGGGGTATGGGGAAGAAAGATGGCATTAGCGATTGCTACTCCCCATCTCTGGAGGAGCTGGAGGAGATCGCTGCATGTAAATGCACTGGTCTCCTCAGCTAGCGATCAGCAGGCTTCCTTCCTGAATTCTTCCTTCCTGACGCTCTGCTTGTACATCATCCCGTGTAAAGGGACCTTTAGACAGAGAACAGAGATAGTACATGAAGCCCCTACCCTTCAAGCCCCCGCCTCTCCTACACCATTTCTGTGCAACCAGTAATTCTGTTAGATGTATTATTACAATTATTTTTTTTTATCTGTTGCATCAGTTCCATAAAATACAAGTAAAACTTTTAAAGAAATCTATAATTCAGGTTGTGCATGTGTGATATTGACATGAGAATTGCAGTAAACAGAGGCAATATTATTCCATAAATATAAAATTAGATAGCTGGCAATGTTGAGTTTGACACATTAACAAAATGGACTGTAAGTCATTACCATACAGTACAAACTGTAGCCGCAGCAACTTAAGAATCCATTGTGTTTTGCTAATAGGACATATTTTATAACCTGCATAGATTATTATATTAATAATAGATGAGTTTAAGACAACGCTATTTTTCTTCATCTCAGAACATAAAACCAAAATATTGTGAAAATTCCAAGAGACCAAGAAAAATACTATAAATTTGCATCCAAGAAGATAACAAATGCCTGAATTTATGTGTGCCCATTTCTACAAGACAAAATGGTTTGAAGTCTAAACAATTGCTTCATTATTTTTTTTTCTGAATACAAATGTTGATGAAGGTAGACGGCCTTAGATAGGTATAAATATTTCACGAGTACTCCTTTCATAACATGTGAAAATCAAATCACATAAGAACAAGAAAAGAGAGATTAAAGGGGTGAGCAAATTTCTATAAACATTTCCCAATAGATCCAAAAGTATTTTTGGTGATATATGCATTACACTCCTGCCACACAGCAGAAAACCTCTGGTCCCCTTCTGCTGGCTCTGTAAACTGCTACATTGATCAACCGCTGCACCCATAGAGGTGATTCATCCACATCATTGCTGTCTGTGCCGTCCCGCAGGGATTGTATTCTGAGCATGAGCTAGATATGTCCATTTCCTGTTCAGCGCCTGCGCAGAAGAGGGTACAGAAAGTAGTGACATGGGTGAATCACATCTAAACTAGAGATGAGCGAATTATTAAAAAATTTGATTCAGCTGCTTTACCAAATTTTACAAATAAATTTGCTTTGTGAAGATTGCTTTGTCAAGAAGCCCATTTCTTTGTAAGTATTGGATGCAATGACAGTGAGTGCCGATTGCCTTGCTCCCCGTCATTGTACCCCTCAGATGCTGCTTTGATGCATGATCGCAACATCTGATATAAATACCATAGTGTAAAATGTTTTCAAAAAATCTATTTTACCTGATCCATTTGATCACGACGGGCAGGCCATCACCATCTTCTGGCGTAAAATCTCACGCAACCCGTTGCGAGCAAATGGATCTGGTAAATAACTGTCTTTTACCTCACCTCCTTGAAAATCAGCCAAGCAGTCTGAGCTCCAAGTCATGCAGCAGTTTCTTATGATTTTTGATGACACTGATGGCAGGGTTTCTGTGGGCCATCCACCTAGCCCTGCCCCAGAACTGGAAGAGATTGAGTGCACTGATGCCCAACCACTTATGTTTCAGGATGCGGACATGGGAGGACCACCGCAGCACGTCTCTGATGATGACGAAACACAGGTGCCAACTGCTGCTGCTTTCTGCAGTGTGCAGACTGGCAAGGAGGCAGGGGTGAAGAGTGGGAGGAAGATAATGTGAAGGATGATGAGGTCCTAGATAGTGATGAGCGTCATAGGCAATATTCGTTTTTGCAATATTTAGCAAATTTTTTGGCATAATATTCTCAATAAATTAGCAAATTCTAGAATTTGTGATCTCCAGTCATTATTTTTGCGATTGCGGAAATCAAAACCAATGATGCACATTATTGTTGTGCAATACATGCAACTTCACATTTTATCAGGTCTGAGTAGATATTACTGATTGGTGCACTAAGTATTGTTGTGACATCACAGCACTATGTCTGTAGCATGTACTGTATGCATGGACAGAATAACAGTAATTCCTATCACACTACCTAACATCCTGCACTGGAATCAGCTACACTATATCACTATCTAACCTACACTGACTATCTCCCACTAACTATCTGTATTATACAGTCCTGATCAAAAGTTTAAGACCACTTGAAAAATGGCAAAAAATCATATTTTACATTGTTGGATCTTAACAAGGTTCCAAGTAGAGCTTCAACATGCAACAAGAAGAAATGAGAGTGAGACAAAACATTTTTTGAGCATTCAATTAATTGAAAATAATGATTAAACTGAAACAGGCTGTTTTTCAGCTGATACAAATTTTAGGACCACATGCCTTTAAAAGGTCAAATCTGTGCAAAGATGTGAATTCATTGTCATTTTCTGTCATGGCAAAGGCAAAAAAAACTCTCCCTTTTTGAACGCGGTCGGGTTGTTGAACTGCATAAGCAGGGTCTCTCACAGCGCGCCATCGCTGCTAAGGTGGGACGCAGTAAGACAGTCATTTGGAATTTCTTAAATGATCCTGAGGGTTATGGAACAAAAAAGTCAAGTAGAAGACTCCAAAAAATTTCATCAGCACTGAGCCGGAGGATCCAATTGGCTGTCCGTCAAGACACTGGACGATCCTTGACCCAAATTAAGGCCCTTACTGGTGCTGACTGCAGCCCCATAACCATCAAACTGCATCTGAGACTGAAGGGCTTCAAAAACAAAAAAGTCTCCTTGAACGCCACAGAACTGCTCGTTTGGACTTTGCAAGAGAGCACCAAACATGGGACATTTAAAGGTGGAAGAAAGTTTTATTCTATGAAGTCATGAACCTTGATGGCTGAGGGCCCTCGTCTGTGTGGTAACGACTGGGTTTTTCAACAGAACAACGCTACAGTACACAATGCCCGCAGGACAAGGGACTTCTTCCAGTAGAATAACATCACTCTTTTGGCCCATCCTGCATGTTCCCCTGATCTAAATCCAATTGAGAAGCTTTGGGGATGGATGGCAAGGGAAGTTTACAAAAATGGACAACAGTTTCAGACAGTAGATGACCTTCATGTGGCTGTCTTCACCACTTGGAGAAATGTTCCCACTCATCTCATGGAAATGCTTGCATCAAGCATGCCGAAACTAATTTTTGAAGTGATCAACAATAACTGCGGAGATACTCATTACTGAGTTCATGTTTGTAAGTTAGGTTTCTGTTTTGGGGGGTTTTTTTTTTTTTTTGAGGTGTGGTCCTAGACTTTTGATCAGCTGAAAAACAGCCTGTTTCAGTTTATTTGTTGTTTTCATTAAATT
The DNA here is from genome assembly GCF_014858855.1 of Bufo gargarizans. Lineage (NCBI taxonomy): Eukaryota > Metazoa > Chordata > Amphibia > Anura > Bufonidae > Bufo > Bufo gargarizans. The sequence continues at coordinate 575,494,329 of NC_058082.1, forward strand.
AAATGCTCAAAAAATGTTTTGTTTCACTCCCATTTCTTCTTGTTGCATGTTGAAGCTCTACTTGGAACCTTGTTAAGATCCAGCCATGCTAAATATGATTTTTTGCCATTTTTCAAGTGGTCTTAAACTTTTGATCAGGACTGTATATATATGAGGTACTGTAACTAACTAACTAATGTAATTGGATAAGGAATATGATACAGATGAAAGCACAGAGCACAGCAATGCCACTTTCTCAGAACTAGCGTGTAAAAAAAGTGCAGAAAATGGCTGCTGGAGAGTTTCTTATATAGTAAGGGGTAGACAACTTTCCTATTTGTTGCTAGGGATGTTGATAAGCTCTCACAAAGATATTGCAGGCTTCTCCATGACCCACAAGCAAGAAAAAAAAGTTGAATATTCACAATTACAAATATATACCACTATATTCTACATCTTCACAAATTCTCGACGTGCCGATATATTTGCAATCAACACTAGTCCTAGACCCCACATGGAATTAAGGTCATGAGAGTGACGCGTGCATTTCGGAGGAAGAGGTGGTGGTCACACAGCGCCAGCCGCACAGCAAAAGAGGGAGCAGCGTGCAACAGCAGAGTAGCCGTTCCCTAGCCAGTATGCCTGCTACTGCCCACCGCACCTAAGGACTGAGCACACCAAAGCCAGTCCAAGGAGTTCCCTAGCGTATCAGTTCTTCAGACAACGTGCTGACGACAAGATGCGAGTGGTGTACACGCTTCACAAATGGAGCCTGAAGCGAGGCATAAATATTCTAAACCTGAGCACAACCTGCATGACCAGGCAGCTAAATGCAAAGCACGGGCGGCAGTGGAGTACACACCTCAAAAACCACAAAGGATGTCAGTCTCCTCCTCAATAATCTATAGCTTTATAATACCCTATGAAATCTGAATATTAATATAAATATAAAGCTATAATAATAATAATAATAATAATAATAGAGTATTAAAGACAAGCCAGTGATTGCCACCAGAAAAAGCTGACTCATAGAAAACAGCCTAAGCTAAGGAAGGTGCAATCAATTATTATAGAAAGTGTGGCAATGCTAATTTAATTTACAATAGTTTAAAATTCCACAATCATTTATAAAATGTATCAAGTATGTGTTAGCAACAATCAGCACTTCAGAGAATGAACATAACGATACTTTAAAATGCAGACATTACTACACTGTAATTGAATTGTATCCGCCGATGCTTGTTACAGTAATTTGGCAGATGAATGGCTAAGAATGCAGGTAAGTATAGATTAGTCACTGTTAGAATTTTTTAGCAGGTGAATCAATCAGCTGAGCGTTCCAGATAGAGAAAGGTCATTTTATACCGAGCACTAGCAAATCATTAAAATGTTTAAAGGTTACCAATCTGTATATCTTCAGATCCATTAATTCACTTCTGCATTAGTTTAGAGGATCACTATGGCCAAAAAATAATAGTGCATATGACATAATAAGTTCCTTCAAACCTTTGAAAATTGTATCTGTAATTGAATTTGTAAGCAAGTCAAATTATGTTCCTATGTACTTACACTAATTTTATCACAGCCAAAAGCCAGTATAAAATAATGACCAGTAGTTGAATCCAAAGTCAGAACTAATTTGGGTTGTCTTCTGCTATACAGTACCTTTTGGGGACTTTGTTGTGTCAAAGCCATGAACCAGCCAAAGATCCTCTTGTATTCTGATGGGCCAGTTCAACCCCAGATACTGACAATTTAGAGATTCAGATCTCCTAATCCTGGCATGGCTAACCTCCAGTAGTCCAGCTGTGGTAAAACTACAACTCCCAAGATGCACATTTGCTTGGCTGTTCTCAGAACTCCATAGAAATAAATGGAGCATGCTGGGAGTTATAGTTTCATCACAGCTGGAGTGTCGGGGGTTAGCGATCACTGCCCTAGTCCTACTATTAGTATACTGTAAGTTCAGATTGGAAAAATGTCAAAAGCCCCCCAAAAAAACTTGACTGGCACACTGAATGCTTTAGAGTCATTACTGAATTCCAGTAATATGTCCACTTTTGATGGTAGCCTAGGCTAACAGTAAGCAAATCTTTACTTTACTAACTACTATTTCAAAACAGATCTCTGAACTTCTTTTTCCTATTGTTTCTTACCTCCTACTTACAATAAATTCCTCTTCCGTTTAAAATCTGTTCTAATGTCTTAGGGCTCCTTCAAATTTGAGTATGAATATGCGGATACCCAATATAGATGACTTGTTTACAATTGTTCCACTTTTGTTCTAGGTTGTGGTCTCAGTAGTCCATCTTACATCATTTGTTACATTCCATTTACTTTTTTTGTAGTCTGCAGTGTTTCAGAAATATAAAAAAAGCAGTAGAATCAGTGGAAAACAAGAACCAGAGTTACCAGATTTGTTACAATTTAGGATAGGTGTAGAGCTCCACAAAGGACATTTCTTTCATTCTAGATAACTGGGCTACTTACTTTCTTTAGCCAATAGTAGAAGCCCAGTAAAGCATAATGAGGGACTTTGTTATAATGTGAAGGTGAAACTGAAAGTAGCCCCAGGAAAAATAAGACCACAGAATAAAATGGTAGATGAGAGCAGAATTTCATTACAAATAGTGTTGAGAGACTCAAAGCATCTGAAGCAGAATACGGTACGAAGTTTAAGAAAAATTTGACTTGACACAAATCTGAATTTCCTTGTACTTTGTTATAATGAATGAGTTTTTCCTAAAATGCAAGGTTACAAAGTTAAAGTAAGAAGCCCGATAAAGCGAGATCACCCATAATGTTGTGCAGCCAGCCCATCTGCTGGTAACTATCCCATGTGATGTCACAGCCCTATAAAACCCTAATCATGTACGGTCTCCTCCATTGTCCTGTGAACTGAATATAGGGGTAGACGTGTCAAGCGCTCATACGCTAGGGACAGTGTTGATAATCCAGCGGCCATGTTTGATCCATGCACCATGTTATAGCCATCTGGTCTTAATCATACTAATAAGTGATATACTGTACAACTTGATTCATAGTAGGGAGGGATCCCAGACCTTATGGAGGAATCCAAATGGGATTATGATCATCCCTGTTGTAGATCCCTCAATGTTATTTCCTGCCTCAATGCTGTGTACCATCTCTGGTACCATCACACAGGAGGACAGCAGCTGCTGCATACACGCTCTGGTTTACCTGATCCCCGATGAGTGGAGCCGAAACACACCCGGATGGCCAAACAGCAGACATCTGGCGGCCATGGCATCCACTGCACGCGCCACCTGGTACCATTTTTAAATGCCCAGCTGCCAACATAAATTTACTGTCGGCGGTCAAGAAAGGGTTAACTTCCAAGCCTTCATGCTGAGATTGGGTCACCAAGGGGGAAGAATATGATTAGGCAGAGTGGCTTGGGTATACCTATTTTATAGCGATTCATGACAAATTAATTCAGAATGAATCAAATTTCAGTGAAACGTCAGTGAATTAACTGAATCAAATTTTTCAAAACTTCGCCCATCTCTAATTACAACAATTATGTATTGAATTTGGGTCCAAAATGATCTAATCTCCTCACATTCCAACCAGATGTTTGAATATGTTCTGGGTGAGTTGAAACATCTCCAACATAATGGAGAAATATCTGTAGGTTTTGTACTATTGACATTTTATACAGCCTATGGGTTAATATATAATTATGATTCCTGCAATGTGAAACATTTTGAGGACCCTAGAGAATTCCTACTGACCTCGTTTACCTCCTCAAATGACAAAGAAAATATTTAATTATTCTTGCCAGGTATACACTGGAGGAAGAGAACCAGCTGAGCAAATTACTTTAGACTATACCAAGGAGATGCACTTATTGTCTTTTTTAACATGAAAATATTTTTCCAGCCATATCTTAGAAGCAGAGTTATCAGAGCAGAAGTCAGTTGAAGGACCTTAAAGGGGTTGCCCCATGAAGAATATTCTACAGTTTTCAAACCAGCACCTGGATCTGAATTCCTTTGTAATCGCATACAATTAAAAAATTTTGCATAGCTACTGTTATTCAATAAAATGTATCTGTATAGAGCCACTTGCTGTTTTTTTCTTTTCCCCTCATTTCTTTGACTTGCTCACTGATAAGGCCACACATCTTCAGTTTCCTCTGTCAACTGCCTCTGGGAGAACAGGGACACGCCCCCTGAGTTGCAGCAGAAAAGACCCTCCGCTTGAGCTGCAGCTTGATTTAAATCTAGCAGAGCCATGAATGGTGAGATCTCTGGATCAATGTGAGGTACAGGGCTGGTTCTAGCATTGTTAGAAAGAGGTTGTAATGTACTATACAAAGTCTGATTTTAATTTTTTACATTAGTCATGGGATAACCCCTGTAATGTAACATTTTAATTGTAAAACCACTATTTAATTAAAGGTATAGTGCAGCAAACTTTGGCATATCATGATTTCCAAGAGTGCAACTATATGGGAAGTCTGGCAGTTTCTTAGACAATACAAGGTGCATCATCCTGTTCCAGAAGGCTCAGTATACTAAAAAGATCAAATTCGTTTTTCTCATGTCATTAATGCATTTATATATTTGTGTACGCACATGGTAAATACAGGCCATATTCTTAGCCCCCATTTGATGGGACAGGAGTCACCCTTTAGATAAGAGAGGACAGAACATAATAGAGTCAGTTGTAGTCCAGCCTAGCAAGGGCTAGAAGGAAGCATATTTATGTAGCTGACAAGCCTGATCATGCTGATATCACCCAGGGTAGAACCAGAACATCCCCAGAAAGCAGACTATATGCACAAAAGGTGTAGAGAAATACATGTAGTGATAACCAGTCTTATAAAGAATTTTCTTGACTATACAGAACCCATGTTCAGGAGAAGCCTCCAGTGCCTGAGCACACCAAATCATAGTTTGACCCACATACTGAGGTGAAAGAGGGAATTAGCAACTTGTCTAAGTAATGTAACAGAAGTGTTTGGCTGATGCTGAGATGTCCTTCTTGGTTGCAAAATCTTCACTAAAGTGAAGTGTTACATCCCATATCTGGATGCTAAAGCACAAGTGAGTTATCAAAGTGCAGAGTAAGAAACATTGGTTCCGCTTTAAAGATACAACTTTTGACCTAGGATTACCTGTGCAGCTGTGAGAAATGTGGAAACAGCATTCTGTGTAACATGAACTGGTCCATTGCATGTAAAACCTGTCCTGAACTATTTAAATTTGAATTCTTCAGTAAATAACCATTCTGCTGCACAAACGTCTCATCATTGCTTCCTGCACTACATTTACACCACAAGGTATTCGTGCCATGACAACAGGAATCCTACCTCGCAGCACAAAACAATCAACATCATGGGCACCTTGACTGCCATCATAGATCCCAAGAACCAGGGTTTGCCAAGAAGAGAAGATCCATTGCACCCTTCCCATGACTGCATGAGCCCATGGAGCTTCAGAGCCATGAGTATAACTACTACTATACCTATCCAGCCACATCAACAGTTAAACACGCTTCTGTAGCAACCTACAGAGAAAGAAACAGCAATTGTTTAATTCCAGAAATGATTAAGTCCATGATTTTCATAATTGAAATGGGAGAAAAATCAAGGTTAATATCTGAGCATACCTGATATCATGCTTTGATAGATGCTTGAGTGAGAATGGTATTTCCAAGGACGGGTCTAGCTCACTTCAGTTCTATCTAAAGTAGGAGGCCATCAGAGTCCACAGACTCATAAACTTTAGGTAAGATACATTAAACCTATTAACCAAGAGGGAAATATGCATAGCCTGATAATAGGTCCAGATATCTGGAACGCTCACCACCATCTGATTTTTTGAGGAGGATCAATAGAGGGCGCACTAGCCCAGGTTTCCCTCTATTCAAGACATATGAGAAGAATATATAGTACATGCAATGGATGTCAAAAAAGGGAGGAGGGGAGATGGATCAGGAGGAACTGGAATGTGCAAAGGTTTCAATATTATCCTATTTAGGTGATATATTCTCCATATCCAAGAAATATATGGAACTTGCCAGGAGGAGGTTATGTTTTTATTGTTGGAAATGAGGGGCAAGCAGTTATCCTGCAATTTTATTCTGAGATATTGTATATAATTAAAAGTGTAAGAGAAAGGAATATTAAGAGAATACAATATGCATCAAGCTCTGGGTATATGAGACACACAAGGCTTCTGACTCACTAGCATTAATCTAGATATTGTTGCAAAGTCTTTAAAAAGTTGTATATCGTTTAGAAAGGGATATAAGTGGTTGGTAAAGTTGAGCGGACACCTGGATGTTCGGGTTCGATGGGTTCGGCCGAACTTCACAAAAAAGTTCGAGTTTGGGACCCGAACTTGACCCGAACTTGACCCCGAACCCCATTGGCGTCAATGGGGGCCCGAACTTTGGCGCACTAAAATGGCTGTAAAAATGTAATGGATAATAAATTTCACCCGAAAATGTAACAGACAAATTAGTGATTTTCTTTTTACCAGTCTACTAGGTAGAGCAGTGGTATATCACACCCAAAAATTGGTGAATTTCACCTGAAAATGTAACAAACAAATTAGTGATTTTTTTTTTACCTGTCTACTAGGTAGAAGAGTGGTATATCACACCCAGAAATTGGTGAATTTCACCCGAAAATATAGCAAGCAAATTAGTGATTTTCTTTTTACCAGTCTACTAGGTAGAGCAGTGGTATATCACACCCAAAAATTGGTGAATTTCACCCGAAAATGTAACAGACAAATTAGCGTTTTTTTTTTGTTTTTTTTTACCTGTCTACTAGGTATAGCAGTGGTATATCACATCTACAAATTGGTGAATTTCCCCGGGAAAATGTAACAGACAAATTAGTGAAATGACATGAAATAAAATGAAATACGTACAAATAAAAAATAAATAAAAATTATTTATGAGGTGGAGGTCCATATGGAGAGGAGTTTGAGGAGGCGGTGGGTGTAGCGGTGTAGGTGGAAGCAGCGGTGGAGGAGGACGAGGTAGCCAACACTGTTTTTTGGTTTTAATTTTAATTTGGTACACTCCAAAAGAGTGTGAAATATCCAAAATACAAGAATAAGCAATTGCGCTGTAGTATAACAATGGCTGGTTAAGGCCGGTATACATTTCTATTCTGCACAAGGTACGGACAAGTGCTGTGGGATCCATGTCTGGTTCATTTTAATGAACGTGAGCTTGTCCACATTGGCTGTGGACAGGCGGCTGCGCTTGTCTGTGATGAGGCCCCCTGCCGTGCTAAACACACGTTCAGATAATGCACTGGCTGCAGGAAAGGCCAGCACCAGCAAGTGGTAAAAGGGCAAGCTCAGGCTATGTGCCCAATTTTGAGAGACAGAAGTTGAAGGGGGCAGACCCGTCTTTCAGTACATGTAGGCATGTGCACACATACTGCTCCACCATGTTGGTGAAATGCTGCTTTCTGCTAAGACATTCCATATCAGCTGGTGGTGCTGGCTGTTGTGGCGTGCTGACAAAGCTTTTCCACATTTCGGCCATGCTAACCCTGCCTTCTGAGGTGCTGGCGTTGCCCCAGCTGCGTTGGCGACCTCTTCCTCTGCCTTCGCCTTGTGCTTCCACTGTCCCCATGCTGTCAGGTGGTAATGCCACCAGCAGCGCGTCTACCAGCGTGCGCTTGTACTTGCGCATCTTACGAACACGCTCCAGTGAGGGAATTAAGGACGGTACATTGTCCTTTTAACAGGGATCCAGCAGCGTGGTCACCCAGTAATCAGCACAAGTTAGAATGTGGGCAACTCGGCGGTCGTTGCGGAGACACTGCAGCATATAATCGCTCATGTGTGCCAGGCTGCCCAGAGGCAACGAAAAGGTGTATCGTCTGTGTCCCCCCAGCCATGCACCAGTGATGGTCATAAGCTGGTCTGGGTGCCACCCTGCTGTTAACATGGTTCCTCCTCCTCCATCTCCTCCTCCTCATCCTCCACCTCCTCATCCTCCAGAACTGTGCCCTGGCTGCACAATTGTGTACCTTGCATTTGTGGGTGCAGGAACCCACCCTCGGAGCCACTTGTGAATGACTGGCAGGAAACCCTATGAAACAATCCCTCTTCCTCCTCCTCTTCCTGTGCCACATCCTCTTTCATCATCGCCAGCAGCGTTTTTTAAAGGAGGCATAGAAGTGGGATAGTAACGCTGAGAACGGCGTTATCGGCACTGGCCATGTTAGTGGAGTACTCGAAACAGCGCAACAAGGAACAAGGTCTCACATAGAGGCCCAGTCATTGGTGGTGAAGTGGTGCTGTTCCACAGAGCAACTTACCCGTGCGTACTGCAGCTGAAACTCCACTATCGCCTGCTGCTGCTCGCACAGTCTGGCCAGCATGTGCAAGGTGGAGTTCCACCTTGTGGGCACGTCGCATATGGGGCGGTGAGCGGGAAGGACGAAATTATGCTGCAGCGCTGACAGGCGAGCAGCAGCAGGGTGAGAACGCCGAAAGCGCGCACAGATGGCCCGCACTTTATGTAGCAGCTCTGACATATCGGGGTAATTTTTAAGGAATCTCTGCACCACCAAATTCAGCACATGCGCCAGGCAAGAGATGTGCATCAAGCCGGCTAGTCCCAGAGCTGCTACGAGATTTCGCCCATTATCGCACACCACCAGGCCAGGCTTGAGGCTCACTGGCACCAACCACTCATCGGTCTGTTGTTCAAGGCCCATCCACAGGTCCTGCGTGGTGTGGGGTTTGTCCTCCAAACATATAAGTTTTAAAACTGCCTACTGTTGTTTACCCCTGACTGTGCTGAAGTTGGTGGCGAAGGTGTTACGCTGACCGGATGAGGAGCCAGAAGAGGATGAGGAAACGGAGTAGGAGGATGAAGCAACAGGAGGCAAACTGAAGCACCCTGCAATCCTCGGTGGTGGAAGGACATGCGGAAAACTGCTATCCGCCTCAGGCCCAGCCGCCACTGCATTTACCTAGTGTGCTGTTATGGATATATAACGTCCCTGACCGTGCACACCTGATTTTTTCCCCCAATTGGTTGTGCAAAGAAGGTATGGCACACCTGCAAAAGTAGTGGCGGCTGGGAACGACTTACTGTGAGAGAACCACCGCCATAAGGCTTTTAAAACTCTCCGTCTCCACCAGATAGAAAGACAGCATTTCAAAGGCCAGTAATTTTGAAATGCTGGCATACATGGCCAGGGATCGCGGGTGGGTAGGGGGGTACTTCCTCTTCCGCTCCAGTGTTTGGGAGATGGGGAGCTGATTGCTTCCGTGGGACATTGTGGAGATGCTTGGTGACACAGATGGTGGTGTTGCTGGCAGATCCTCTGTTTGCGGGGTGGCAGGTGGCACTCTCACTTCAGAGGTGGATGAAGAGGCCGAGACTGCAGCAGAAGATGAAGCAGGAGGAGCCAGAGACCTTTCTTGGTTTTGTGAGGTGTCTACTCCACTGCAGCTCGTGCTTTACACTTAGATGCCTGGTTTTGCAGGGTGTGCTCAAGTTAAGAACGTTTATGCCTCACTTCAGGTTCTGATTGCACAGCGTGCAAACCACTCGTGTCTTGTCGTCAGCACATTGTCTGAAGAACTGCCACGCCAGGGAACTCCTTGGAGCTGGCTTTGGTCCCTTCTGCGGTGGGCAGTAGCAGACGTACTGTCTAGGGGACGGCTACTCCGCTTTTGCACCCTACTCCCCCTTCTGCTGTGCTGGTGGCTGTGTTTAACCACAGCCTCTTCCTCCAAACTACATAGGTCACTCTCATGACCTTGATTCCATGTGTGGTTGAGGAACTCATCGTCCTCCATATCATCTTCCACCTATTCTTCACCCCTGCCCTCCTTGTTGGTCCGCACACTTTTGAAATCTCCAGCAGTTGGCACCTATGTTTCATCATCATCCGAGACCTGATGCAATGGTTCTCCATATACTCATCTTGAATCATAAGTGGTTGGGCATGGGTGCAGATCGATGAGCTCAATTGCAGTTCTGATTAAAGTTTCTTTCCTATTCTCTCCCTCACAGCAGCAGCATCCTATCCCTACACTAGTAACAGCAGAGTGACGTGCAGCGCTACATGACTCCAGCTTATATAGAGGCTGGGTCACATGCTGCACTGGCCAATCACAGCCATGCCATTAGTAGGCATCGCCGTTATGGCTTCTAAGGGCACATAGTTAAACGCTTGTTGATTGGCTGCTCTGCAGCCTTTCAAAAAGCGCCAAGAAATCGCCGAACACCCAAGAAATCGCCGAACACTGAACCCAAACTTTTAATGTTTAGGTTTGGGTCAGGGGTCCAAAAATCCTAAAGTTCGGTACGAACCCGAACTTTACAATTCGAGTTCGCTCAACCCTAGTGGTTGGTAATAATTAAAAGATTGTCATCAAACACTTTTCCCCCCACCTTCCCCCCCCAATCCCAACTTTCCTGAGAGGTGGCTCCTGTTACAACTTCTGTATTAACGTTTCCATCAAAATAATAAAAGCAGAGACGAAAGGGGACACCCCTGCCTCATGCCATTCTGAATTTGAAAAGGTTGAGAAAAGGAGCCATTCATTGGTCTACAGTATGTTGTGGTGCTGTGAGAAAAGTAGAGAGAAAGGACCTTTCTGATAAACTCAACTGGAAAATCAAATATGGGAAAGAGCAGTGGACACAACGGTCCAGTCCACCCACTTGAATGTCTCTTCAACATCAGTTGACAGTAATACCATAGGGATGTTTTTCAGGCCTGGTGAACTGGATACAGTGAATAGTATTATACATAAATAGTTGACAAACAGTTTAACATCTTTGTTTAGCAGTGATATAGGGCATTAATTGCAAGACTGGGTAAAATCCTTGTTTAGGTAAGATTTGTGAATCCAGAGCATGAGGGCAAACATGATTTTGATCACCTAAGCTATTAAATAATTTTAAACAATGTGAGAGCAGAATGTGGATGAACTGTTTGCAATAAAAGGCAGGAACACCATCAGGTCCTGGGGATTTACCCAGCAGAGTGTTGGAAAACCATATCCTTTCATTCTTTAAGAATAAAAAGGGACAAGAGAAGATCATATCTGTAAAGAATAAATCAAGGCAACTGGACTTACTGTAGATTTCTTGAAAACGTTTCAATCGTTCTTCCAACAAGCTTTCTCAATTCTGAGTGACTGTACAAGAATTCTCTGGGAATAAATATGTAACTGAATCAACATCTGGTAATTATACCCATTATACAACATTGTGTACGCAGTCCAGTGCAATGAGGAATGCTCAGAACTGTATATCGGCAAAACAAAACAACAACTAAATCAGCGTATGGCTCAGCATAGAAGAGCCAAAACCTCTGGTCAAGATTCAGCCGTGTACTTACATCTAAAAGAAACAGGTCACACCTTTGAAGACAGTCAAGTACGTGTTTTGGATAAGGAGGCCGATTGGTACAAACGAGGTGCGATGGAGACCATCTACGTAAAAATGGAGAAGCCAAGCTTAAATAGAGGCGGGGGGGTTAGACATCTATTGTCTGTCACATACAATTCTGTCTTAACACCTTTTTCTTGGAGGTCATTATCACCTACTGACTCCAATTAGGATAATGGGATCAACACCTTTGACCCCATGCTGGGTATAATGACCTCTGACCCAGCGGTGTAACTAGAGTTTAATGGGGCCCCAGTGCAAACTTTGGATCGGGCCCATTTTTACAAAGAAGCGGCAGATTTTCTTACTAAGGGCTCTTTCCCGTGTGGCTAGCCTGCTGCGTGAATGAGAGCCAAGCCCCATTCCAGACAGACAGATTTTGTAGCAAAACGATCATAGAGAGGCAAAGAGCATTATCGATTATGTTTCCGGTCTGTGGAACGCATCGCGGCGCCGACTTCCGGTTTGGGCGCCATCTTGCGAATGCGCACTTGCTTTTACAACACGCCGGCTTGTACCGGCATCCGCATCTGCACCGGGGAGTATCCAGGTAACACATACCCTCTGCCGTCCCTCCCCTGGCCTCCCCCTCTAAGACTTTTTGATAGGTTTGACCACAGTTTTTTCTAATCATGAAGAATTATGTTGATTATAAAAATGATGAAACAGTAATTCGGATTCACATGGACCTCTGAGGAAGCTAGTCTCTGTACTAGCGATACGCGTGAGGGCTTCCGGCTCTCCTTACTGATAGGCTTTTGATCCTCCATGTGCTACCACTGTGTTGCATGATAAGTATTTTATCCAGGAGTTGCAGGCATTTTACTGTTATCCTGTTGTAGAATTGTTTATTGCATGGTGACTTTGGATGTATTGTCGCACATTATCTTACCCATCAGTGGGGCTTCCTCCATGAATCCTTGTTTTTAACTTATGCCTCAATAAATCATGTTTTATTCTTGGAGGTGCGGCTGAGTTATGATATTTATTTTTCTAGTTTAGTTCATGCTTGTCTTTTCTGATACCAGACCTGCACTCCTCTATGTATTGTTAGGTGTGCCCCTCATCATTTAGTTTCGCTCTCCGTGCCTCTCTGTGACCTTTTTCCTTCAAAAACACAGTGAGATAAAGTTGTCACCGTGATTTTGTAGCAAAACGATCATAGAGAGGCAAAGAGCATTATCAATTATGTTACTGCTCCGGGGCTTGGCTCTCTTTCACACAACAGGTTAGCCACACGGGATCCGCTCGTGTTAAAGAGCCCTAAGCCCAATGCATGGCTACACTCACCCAGTCCTACCTCATCCAGGGTGTCGCTGGCGTCGGCGTGAGGTCCGTTGGATCCAGAACAAGGTCCCTGTGGTGATAGAGAAAAAAAGAATAATCACATAAGGAAGGGATGGTGACTGCCCCTATGAAACTACCAGCAGGGGGCGCTGTGCTGGTCTGGTAGACTGAGCTATGCCAATGTATCGCAGGTTAATTTAGGACATTTCCCCTAAGTGCTGCCACACAGTACTAATGTCCACATTGTGGCCTCTCACAGTACTAATGCCCAACTTGTGGCCTTTCACAGTAATTAAGCCCACCTTGTGGTCCCTTCACAAAAGTTATGTCCTTCTTGTGGTCCCTCACAGCAGTTATGCCCACCTTTGTTCCTGCCACAGTAGTTATGCCCAGATATGTGCCCATCACAGTAGTTATGCCAAATATGTGCCACCTAACAGTAGTTATGCCAAATATGTGCCCCCTCACTGTATTTATGCCAGATATGTGCCCCCTCATAGTAGTTATGCCCAGATATGTGCCCCTCACAGTGGATATGTCCAGATATGTGCCCACTCACAGTGGTTATGCCCAGATATGTACCCCTCACAGTGGATATGGCCAGATCTGTGCCCCATCACAGTAGGTATGGCCAGATATGTTCCCCCTTACAGTACTTATGGCCAGATATGTGCCCCTTCACAGTAGTTATGCCAGATTATGTGCCCTTCATAGTAGTTATGACCAGATATGTGCCCCCCTACAGTGGTTATGACAGATTATGTGCCCCTCACATTAAATATGCCCACATATGTGCCCCTCACAGTGGTTATGCCAGATTATGTGTCCCCCTCACAGTAGTTATGCCTTCATATGTGCCCTCTCATAGTCATGCTTTTATATGTGCCCACCTCACAGTAGTTATGCCAGACATGTGCCCCCCTACAGTGGTTATGCCAGATTATGTGCCCCTCACATTAGATATGCCCACATATGTGCCCCTCACAGTGGTTATGCCTTTATATGTGCCCCCCTCACAGTAGTTATGGCAGATTTGGTTCCCCCTCAGTAGAGATGCCCACTTTTGTGCCCCCTCACTCTAGTTGTGCCCATCAACCCCCCCCCCCCCTTCCCCTTTGCCCCCAGTCTGCAGTGTTAGGAAAAGAAAAAAAAAATACTTACCCTGTTCCCTGATGTTGCGCTGCCACACTCACATTGCGCTGCCCACTGTACTGGAGGCAGTTTCACAGGCCTTCAGAGCTCCGCCCACATCCAGCAGCGCGATGTTCAGCCAGCAGAGGGAGCGCTAGAGCTCCTGCTTCAATGATGATCTGGAGACAGCCCGGCAGTGACAAGAACTGACAGTCCGAGTGTTTGTGAGTGAGTGAGTGCGTCCCCCCTCTTCCTCCTCCCCCCCCCTCTGCGCAAACCTCCCCCACTTTGCGTCATATTAAACATGTAATAACGGGGCCCAGCATTGTCTCTGTACTTCATGCCGGGCCCCGTCACAGCGCTTCATTACATGTTAGTACAGCGGGCACCCCCTGCAACTGCGATCATTACGCCCCTGCTCTGACCCCATGCTCAGTACAATTACCAGATGTTGATTCAGTTACATATTTATTCCCAGAGAATTCTTGTACAGTCACTCAGAATTGAGAAAGCTTGTTGGAAGAACAAGTGAAACGTTTTCAAGAAATCTACAGTAAGTCCAGTTGCCTTGATTTATTCTTTACAGATATACCATGACCTGGATAAATGAGAACCTTCACAGACAAGAGAAGATCAATCTGCTGATAAGAAAGAGAAGGGAGAGAAAAGAAATTAAGAAATATTTCAATGAGTGATATTCTATTACCCAAATCCAGAGGCAAAATGCATCTGTTATTTCAGCATCCTGTAGTAAGTCACCAGTGGAAGATTGAATGTTAGAGATAAAATATTGTGATTGCCTCTTTTTGGCTATAAGCCATTAACTTATTACCCTCGTTGTCAAGTAAGTAGTGTTTATGTGAGACTGATGGGAAAGATTTTACTGATCGTAAGCGAAGGCAATCCTTCAGATCCAAGAAGACTGCTGATGCTGCTATTGAACCTTTAATTTAGCAATCTGGGATAGAAAATGTTCAATTTCAAAATATATTATCCACTTCAGATGTGTGCTTATACTTATGAAGACTCCTCTAATCTGTTATGCGGATAAACCATGCCCGCAACTGTCCCGCTCCTCTGTGTGGGGACAGATACACATATCTCACCAGACTGGCTCTTTCTCTGCTGGCAGACCTGATCCATGACTACTTATCCTGCTTTCTGCAGTAGACCTAGGATCTAGCTTCCCACATGCAGAATGAGGCCTGCTCTTTTTGCCATGCCCAGATATTCTGCAGCCGATGGATGGTGACTAATGTGTATACAAGGCACCTTCCTCAGGGAAAAAGTGTCTGCAGTCTTACTAGTTCTAGTGAAGGTGTGCTTATTTCAAACTGCCCATGTCCCGAATCTTGCATGTTTGCTGTCTCTGATCCTCAATTGATTGTCCTGACCACTGGTTGTTTATGGTATCAATCCTCAGCTAACTTCTCGGTGTCTCTGCCTGGAATATTCAAAGAGGTAGGTTGGTTTCCCTGCAATGAAGTTCAAATCCCTGTACAGGGGTTAAAGGGTGAACATCAGGGGACTGCCAGGATAATGCCCGTAGAAATGGTCCAAATTAGTTGACAAAGTGATCCACAACTATTATCCATAACAAAGTCACAGCTTTTTGAGCTTTCCAAATTGTCCTCAGAGGGGTAACAGGATTGCAATTCTTTTTGAAATAATCATAAAGGGATCTTTTTATTTAAAGCTTGGGCAAGGTTCAGAAAAGGAGAGTTTTATTGAGTCTCCAAGTATATGGTCAAGAGGAAAGGATTGCATTTTGAAAGCTTAGAGTCAAGTTCATGGTCGTAAACAGTGATACTGCCAACCTGTGGGTTCAAGGTGAGGATTAGGTGGGTTTGAGATATGAAAATCTAATACAATGTTTTATATGTTTTATGAGGATAAGATTAGAAGGAACTAATAAATGGTATCTGGCAAAACAGTTCAGAATCCTCCTTAAAGAGTTAAACCAATGTGTCTATGGAGGAATCAAGAAGTAGGTCCAAGGTAAGGGCTGAAGGGGTTAAAAAGAGGGGAGGGAGAGGAGTGAAAGAAGCTCTGTAGAACCAAAGCTCCTCACCGGGTCCATAGGTTATAAGTAGTGATGATCGAGCACCAAAGTATTCGGGTGTTCGGTCCGAACACATTACTATATTTGTGTGCTCGGTCGAGCACCCAATGGAAGTCAATGGGAGACAACCAGGCACCTCATGCTGTGAAGAGAGGAGGGTGACTGGTCCATTGGAAAAGGTCAGAAAGTGACAGAAACACCACCAAAATAGATCAGGGACAGCATGGGGATGATGTCTGGATGCATCTTAGACTCCCAGGTCGCTGCTAAAAACCATGTTGTCCGAGTTGTACGCCACTTTTACAGACTGACAAAAATACGCACAAAACCCCCAAAAAATCAATTTTACAGGAAAAGTTGTTAGGAAACATTCTTTCCTGTATATTCAATTGTATATAAAGTGCAAAAACTGCACAAAATTACAAGCAAGAGGCACTCCACATTGTGGTACAATTGTTAAGGTAGTGGGACTCCTACACACATAAAGCATATGCACTAAGTGAAAGGGCTGCCAAAAATTGCAAGGAACCGGCACTCCAAACACTCTTTGTTACACATAAAGGAGGGCATCATACACACCCTTGAAAAATTATGATTGATGGCATGCTGGTGACCCTCAAAAACATTTGGAGCAAAGGCCTGCTGATCTGACCATCTAAAACCTTAGGGGTGAGGGCCTGCTGCCGCATTGGTGACTCTAGATAACCTCCGGGCGATTGCACGTCCCTGTGATGGCCACGATCCATTTAGATGTCTGCCCTTTCAACTTTCGATGTTCTTTTTTGTGCCTACCATGGTGATCACGGGTAATGGGAAATCGGGGTTCGATGCCAAAGAGGGAGCTTGAAAAAGGGATACCACATCCAAGGGAGGTCAATGACCAAAATCTGATTGGCTGTTGTTGCCTTGCCACTTTTTTTTCCTAATTGTGAACCACCCAGAGAGGGTGGAGCAAGTTATTAAAGCACAAGTTTTCAAGGAAGGCAGCAGGCACGTGGAAATTACCCACTCCCGACTTGGGAAGGTAGTGACGATAAATAACAATACAGCACTCCTAAGCAGCCCTGTTATTGGAATGAGTATACTTTCCGTTAATAAAGATCTATTGGAGGGCAAGTCTGGTGCCAGCAGCCAACTTGCTCCTGTTCTCCACAACGTTTATCCAGGGGGCCATTATGGTGAGGATTGCGTTAACCAGACTTTTGGCTACTGAGACTGGACTTGTAGGTGAGAGCCTGCTGCCGCTTGACTCTAGATAACTTTTAGGCGACGATCCATTTGGATGTCTGCCCTATGAACTTTGGAGCAATTTTTCAACAAGCACCTTCTGGTATAGCACCGTTTTGCTTGAACTCTCCACCAGAGGAATGAGAGATGAGAAGTTTGCTTTGTTGTGGGGGTCGAGAAGGGTGAGCAACCAGTAATCTGTGTTGTCTAATATGCGTATAACCCTCGGGTAGTGGGAAAGACAGCCTAACATGAAGTCAGCCATGTGTGCCAGAGTACCAACAGGCAAGACTTCTCTGTCATCATCAGAAGGTGAGCTGACCCTGTAAAAGATTGTAGGTGAGGGCGTGCAGGTGAGCTGACTCTGTAAAACATTATATGCGAGGGCCTGCAGTTGAGCTGACCCTGTAAAAGATTTTAGGTGAGGGCCTGCAGGTGACCTGACCCTGTAAAACATTATATGCGAGGGCTTGCAGTTGAGCTGATCCTGTAAAACATTATATGTGAGGGCCTGCAGTTGAGCTGACCATGTAAAACATTATATGCGAGGGCCTGCAGTTAAGCTGACCCTGTAAAAGATTTTAGGTGAGGGCCTGCAGGTGACCTGACCCTGTAAAACATTATATGCGAGGGCTTGCAGTTGAGCTGATCCTGTAAAACATTATATGTGAGGGCCTGCAGTTGAGCTGACCATGTAAAACATTATATGCGAGGGCCTGCAGTTGAGCTGACCATGTAAAACATTATATGTGAGGACCTGCAGATGAGCTGACCCTGTAAAACATTAAAACATTATATGCAAGGACCTGCAGTTGAGCTGACCCTGTAAAACATTATATGCGAGGGCTTGCAGTTGAACTGACCCTGTAAAACATTATATGTGAGGGCCTGCTGCTGAGCTGACCCTCTAAAACATTAGAAGCGAGGGCCTGCAGTTGAGCTGACGCCCTAGAACATTATATGTGAGTGCCTGCTGGTGAGCTGATGCTCTAAAACATTATATGCGAGTGCATGCTGTTCAAATGACGCTCTAAAACATTATATGCGAGTGGATGCTATACACCTAACTCTCTAAAACATTACTTTCAATTGCATGTTGTTCAGCTGACGCTCTAAAACAAAATTTGCGAGTGCCTTCAGGTGATCTGACGCTCTAAAACATTATTTGCGAGTGCCTTCAGGTGAGCTGACGCTCTAAAACATCATATGCGAGTGCATGCTGTACAGCTGACGCTCTAAAACATTATATGCGAGTGCATTCTGTTCAGCTGACCCTATAAAAAAAATTTAGTTGAGGGCGTGCAGTTGAGCTGACCCTATTAAAAAAAATTTGAGTGGAGGGAATATAAACTGGACTATATATCTGGAGGAGGAGGAGGAGAAAACAAGATTCAACCATATACTCTTTTTTTGTGGTGGAAAAGGTGCATGGGAATACACTACAGTAGATTGAATACATTATAAATGATAGATTGAAATTGCCTTTATGTTCACAATCAGCTCAGCTCTCCTCTGTTAGAGTTGAGAAGTCAGGAGCAATCCAGGCCTTGTTCATTTTTATCTGAGTCAAATGTCAGCTTTGCCAGTGAACAAGCAGATATGCTTATCTGTTATAATGCCACCAGCAGCACTAAATACACTGTCAGACAAAACAATGGCGGCAGAGCAGGCCAGCACTTCCAAGGCGTGGAGCGCAAGTTCATGTCACGTGTCCAGCTTGGACACCCAGTAGTTGTAAGGGACCCTGACGCAGTCTGCTATGTATTCCTTCACCATCTTCCAAAACTTTTTCATCCTTGAACCACTAGGCCGCGCTTCAGGGTGAGGTTGCTGGTGGGGTGTCATGAAAGTGTCCCATGCCTTGGAGAGTGTTGCCCTGCCTTTGTTGGAACTGCTGCGTTTTCCCCTTGTCTCCCTTCCTTAGTTGCCTAAGGAAGTACAGACTCTGCCAGGCGCGTTATCAGATGGAAA